>NC_079201.1:39390140-39472640 GCF_029499605.1 Hyla sarda | reverse complement strand
AAATAACTTATATCCCTGTACAGTTCTCCCTCATGGAGCTGTCTCTGAGCTGTAACCCTCCTGTTGCCAGGCAACAGAGCACACGCTTTCCCACAATCCCCCTTGCTTATAAGCACAGTGGAGACAAACTGCCATTACCTTCAGGAGACTGCAGTTGAACTGACCATGTGTTAGGGTGCACTGTGTCTATGACATTCATGGGTGGTTCTTGCCTTCCTTAGTTTGTAGTGCTATTGTTACCATTAAAATTTTCAGAACCCTGAAATAAAACCCTCACAGACCCAACTACGCTAAGGAATACATGAGAGTTTGCTCATGGTTATTTAAAAGAGGAAGTGCATACAAACAGGAGGAGATGAGGACGAGGACAAGATGACACAGGAGAGTTAAAAATAAATCCTTAATATTCATCAGAATCGATCTGAGTTCTAGATTTGCAAATGAAGACTAGATCTATTAAATATAATGGGGGAGATTTATCAAAACCTGTGAGAGGAAAAGTTAACCAGTTGCCCATAGCAACCAATCAGATTGCTTCTTTTATTTTTCACAGGCCTTGTTAAAAATGCTAGTGTTGCCCCATACTTTTCATTTTCACAAGAAGTAAAAGGAAAAAAAGAGCCCCAAAATTTGTGACGCAATTTCTTCTGAGTACAAAAATACCCACTGAACATAACAAGGGGTATAGTAAGCCATAACACCCCACAGGTGTTTGATGAATTTCCGTTAAAGCTGGATGTGAAAATGAAAAATGTGCATTTTTTTTCACGAAAAGGCTGGTGTTATCCCAAATTTTTCATTTTCACAAGGGGTAATAGGAAAAATTTGTAACCCCATTTCTTCTGAGTATGTAAATGCCCCATATGTGGATGTAAAGTGCTCTGTGGGCAAACTACAATGCTCAGAAGAGAAGGAGCGCCATTGGGCTTTTGGAGAGAGAATGTGTCTGGAATTGAAGGCCATGTGTGTATACAAAGCCCCCCCCCCTGTGGTGCCAGAACAATGGACCCCCCCCACATGTGACCCCATTTTGGAAACTACTCCCCTCAAGGAATATAATAAGGGGATACAGTGAGCATTTACAACCCCCAGGTGTCTAACAGATTTTTTGAACAGTGGTCCGTGAAAATAAAAAATGTAATTTTTCATTTGCACAGCCCACTGTTCCAAAGATCTGTGAAACGCCAGTGGGGTGTAAATGCTCACTGCACCCCTTATAAAATTCTGTGAGGGGTGAAGTTGCGAAAACAGTGTCACATGTGGGGGGGTTTCTGATGTTCTGGCATAATGGGAGGTTTGTTAATACACATCGCCCCCGACTTCAATTTCAGCAAAATTCTCTCTCCAAATGTCCAATGTCGCTCCTTCTGTTCTGAGGCCTCAGAGTACTTAACGTCCACATATGGGGCCTTTTCTTAATCAGGAGAAATTGGGGTTCAAATTTTGGGGTCCATTTTCTCCTATTACACCATGTGAAAATGAAAAATTTGGAGTAACACCATCATTTTAGTGTTAAAAATAAAAACTTACATTTTTTGGCCCACTGTTCAAAAAACCTGTGAGGTGTAAGTACTCACTGTAACCCTTGTTACGTCACATGTGGGGCGTTTCTGCTGTTCTTGCGTCATGGGAGGTTTGTAAATGCACATGGCCCCAGACTTCAATTTCAGCTAAATTCTCTCTCCAAAAGCCCAATGGTACTCCTTCTGTTCTGAGACCTGTAGTGCGCCAGCAGAGCACTTAAAGTCCACATATGGGGCATTTTCTCAGGAGAAATTGGGCTTCCAATTTTGGGGTCCATTTCCTCCTATTACCCCTTGTGAATAAGAAAAATTTAGGGTAACACCATCATTTTAGTGGTAAAAATCAAATTTTCCATTTT
Organism: Hyla sarda; assembly: GCF_029499605.1. Lineage (NCBI taxonomy): Eukaryota > Metazoa > Chordata > Amphibia > Anura > Hylidae > Hyla > Hyla sarda. The sequence goes on along the minus strand of NC_079201.1, from coordinate 39,470,758 downwards.
CACATCCAACTTCAAGGCAAAGTCGTCAAACACCTGTGAGGTATTAAGGCTCACTATACCCCTTGTTACATTCTTTGAGGGGTGTAGTTTCTAAAATAGTATACCATGTGTTTTTTTTTTTTGCAGTTTTGGCACCCTGAGGACATTCTAAATGCAACATGCCCCCCAAAAACCATTTCAGCAAATTCCCTTTCAAAAAGCCAAATTTTGCTCCTTCTCTTCTGAGCATTGTAGTGTACCAGCAGAGCACTTAATGTTCACATATGGGGCGTTTTCTTAATTGGGAGAAATTGAGCTTCAAATTTTGGGGTCCATTTTCTCCTATTACCCCTTGTGAAAAAGAAAAATATGGGGCAACACCATCATTTTAGTGTTAAAAATCTAATTTTCCGTTTTCACGTCCAACTTCAACGCAAAGTCGTCAAACACCTGTGAGGTGTTAAGACTCACTATACCCCTTGTTACGTTCCTTGAGCAGTGTAGTTTGCAAAATAGTATGCCATGTGGGTTGTTTTCTTTTTTTGCTGTTCTGGCACCCTGGGGACTTTCAAAATGCAACATGCCCCCCAAAAACCATTTCAGCAAAATTCTCTTTCAAAAAGCCAAATTTTGCTCCCTCTCTTCTAAGCTTTGTAGTGCGCCAGCAGAGCACTTAACGTCCACATATGGTGCATTTTTTTAATCAGGAGAAATTGGGCAAAATCTTTATCCTCACCATCCCGGAAGATGTTTTTGCCCCCAGGGATGGGGAGGATATGAAGTTATAAAGTCCCCCTCGGTCGCCCCATAAGTTGTCACCTGGACTATACTTACTGGTCCCGTCGCTGCGGCTGTGCTCCCAACCCCTCGGCTTGATTGACGTCTCATGTCACCACTCTGCTTTGTCTGCTTAGCGATGATGCAGGCCGTCAATCAAGCTGAGGGGGCGGCATCATGGTCGAAGTTACAGGACTCGGTAAGTTTAAGTCCTCGCAGGGGACTACTTACGGAGCGGCTGGGGGGGGCGGTGGGGCGACTTAGTAACTTCATATCCTCACCGTCCCTGAAGGTAAAAAATGTCTCCCAGGGATGGCGAGGATAAAGATTTTGGCTTAAAAGGGTACTCCGCCCCTAGACATCTTATCCCATATCCAAAGGATAGGGGATAAGATGTCAGATCACCACGGTCCCGCTGCTGGCGACCCCCGGGATGAAAGGGGCGGGCCGTGACGTCACGAGGGGCGGAGCCATGATGTCACGATGCTCCGTCCCCTGTATCGCCAGTCATTACGCACAGAGCGAACTCGCTATGTGCAGTAATGATAGCGCAGCGCCGCAGCTGCGATCCCTGGGTCACCAGCAGCGGGACCGCGGCAATCTGACATCTTATCCCCTATCCTTTGGATAGGGGATAATATGTCTAGGGGCAGAGTACCCCTTTAAATAATGCATTGCCAAGCATCATATAAGGTAAAATATGCTGCTTGGTTCCCTTTAAAGGGGTATTCCTCCCCTGGCATCTTATCCCCTGTCCAAAGGATAGGGGATAAGATGTTAGATCGCCGTTGTCCCGCTGCTGGGGACCCCGGGGATCGCCGCTGCGGCACCCCACCATCATTACTGCACAGAGCGAGTTCGCTCTGTGCGTAATGACGGGCGATACAGGGCCCGGAGCAGCGTGACGTCATGGCTCCGCCCCTCATGACATCACGGCCCGTCCCCTTAATGCAAGTCTATGGCAGGGGGCGTGACGACCACCACGCCCCCTTCCCATAGACTTGTATTGACGGGGCGGGCCGTGACGTCACAAGGGGTGGAGCCATGACGTAACGATGCTCCGGCCCCTATTGCCCGTCATTACGTGCAGAGCGATCTCGCTCTGCGCAGTAATGATGGCGGGGTGCTGCAGCAGCGATCCTCGGGGTCCCCAGCAGCGGGACCCCTGCGATCTGACATTTTATCCCCTATCCTTTGGATAGGGGATAAGATGTCTAGGGGCGGAATACCCCTTTAACTCTGATTCATAAAAAGAAATGCATACACGGAAATTTCTTTATACCAGAACAGGAATATGTATGAATATATTGAGGAAACGTTCTGCCAGTTCTCTACCATACATTCTTGTAATTACTATTAGACTGTACCGAAATTAAAGGGGGTTTTCAGGACTTTTGTGATTGCTGGTCTATTCACAGGATAGCCCCTCAATTGCTGTTCAGTGTGCCGCACTATACAGTAAATAGGGACAAAAGCCTTGCTCTCTTCATTATATAGTGGTGGCGCTGAATAACAGCATCATGGCTCTCATTGACGTAGAAGGGAGCTGAGCTGCAGTTGCCTGGCACCACCACTGTAGAAAGAAAGGCCTAGGGCTTCAGGCCCATTTCCTGTATAAGAAGAGGAGCTGAATAGCTGCTCAGAGGGTGTGCCTGGAGTCAGTATCCTGATGATCAGCAATTAATGGCCTATCCTAATGATAGCCAATCATTTAAATTTGAAAAAATCAACCCCTCAAAAGAATAAAAATACATAAATTAAAAATAAATATATTTTTATGTTTGGGAAATGTATGTATTTTTATTATTTTGAAGAGTCGATTTTTTTCAAATTTCAATAATTGCCTATCCTTAGAATTCTCTATAAAAAAAGAGAACCAATGTGTAACATGTTTTTACTGTTTTTTTTACTGTTTTTACATTTATTTACTGTTTAATAATCCCTGAGATTAGCTGCAAGAAAGGAACCATTAGAGAGTTAATTAATATTTATATTAACCCCGTTTATGAACGTCCATAAGCGTCTCCTGAGTTATGACGGCCGCTCAGCAGGTGAGCGCGCATCATACCAGGTGGGTCCCGGTTGCTATAAGAAACCAGGACCCGTGGCTAATGCCGGCCATCGCCGATCGGGCTGATGTCCAGCATAAATTCTTTAGGCGTGGCAATCAAAGTTGATCGCCGCGTCTAAAGTGAAAATAAAATCTTCCCGGCAGCTCAGTCGGGCTGATCGGTACCATCGCGGAAAAATCACAATGTCCCGATCAGCTAGAATGCAACAGGAGGGTGCCTTACCTGCCTCCTGCGCTTCTGATCGGCGATTGATTGCTCCAAGCCTGAAATCAAGGCTTGAGCAATCAAACGCCGATAACAATGATCCCTGCCATTAAATGCAATGGCAGTGATCAGTGTATTGAATCAATGTACTGCATGCAAAAAAAATAAGTGAAAAAAAGTTAACAAAGATCATTTAACCCATTCCCTAATAAAAGTTTGAATCATCCCCCTTTTCCCAATAAAAAAATAACTGTAAATAAAAATAAACATATGTGGTATCGCCGCGTGCGTAAATGTCCGAACTATAAAAATATATAGTTAATTAAACCGCACGTTCAATGGCGTATGTGTGATGGCCGCCAACCCCCCATCCATAGACTTGTATTGAGGAGGCGGGCTGTGATGTGATGAGGGGGTGGAGACATGATGTAACGATGCTCCGGCCCCTGTATTGCCTGTCATTACGCACAAAGCAAGTTTGCTCTGTGCAGTAATGATAGCAGGGTGCCGTAGTGGAGATCCCGGGGGTCCCCAGCAGCGGGACCCCGGTGATCTGACATCTTATCCCCTATCCTTTGGATAGGGGACGAGATGCTAGGGGTGGAGTACCCCTTTAAGGGCTTAAAGGGGTATTTTAGGAATAAAAAAATAGGCCTTTTTTCTTTCAAAGAAAGTGCCCTCCTTGTCTCCACTTTCAATGAGGTATTAAAACTTGGCTCCATTCACTTCAGTGGAACGGAGGTGTGAAACCACACCCAAACTGGATACAAACAGGTCTTTGAAAGAAAAAAGGCCTGTTTTTTTAATTCCTGGAATACCCCTTTAATTACTGATGACAATCAGGCTAGATGTAATATCTAGACCAAAGATCACTATTAGGTGTGCATACGGCACTGAGGACGTGGAGGGATCTCTACAGTATACTGGGAAATGCTGGTGAGTGTGCTGTGGTGCTCTGGCTTATAGATAGGTAATCATAGTAGTCAAACATAGAAGATAATGGAAATAAAGCCGGCACTCACCATTCTTCTCAAAATTCTTGCTTTATTTTGCTTCACATGTGTTCAGGGGTAGGGAGCAGACGTGGTGGGGATTACAAAGGCGACAAAAGCTCTGTTTTGTGCTGTGAATGCACTTCCTCCGGCCCTAACTTCTAGACTAACAGTACACCTTTATATACCAGGTAAGCCTTCCTGTTATCCAATCACCTTATTTTCTCTCCTTGACACGTGACTATGACGTACACCTCCGGGAGAGAGAAAGGGGAGGGGGGGGGGAGAGTGTTTGTGATTAAAAACAAGCTGATTGTTCTGTTCTATCATTGAGGCCTATTACACCTGTCGCATTAGTCTTGATTATCCATTCAGTTTCTATTGTTAATAATTTCCTGTCTAGCCTTTCTCCTTTTTGGACAGTTATTCTTTCCAGTCCTGCAAATTTTAAGATATCAGGATTATTATTTTCCGTTTCCCTTACGTGGGACATTAGTCTGGCAGCTCCTGGTTTTCCTGTACGTATAGCGTACAGGTGTTCTCTTATTCTCACCCTGAGCTGTCGACTTGTCTGCACCAGGTAATAAAAACCGCATGGACAGAACAGGGCATAAACCACCTGATCCGTCTTGCAAGTTATAAGATCTTGGACTGTATGTGACACTGCTCCTAGCCGTATGTATTTAGCTTCCATGTTGTATTTGCAAAAATTGCTATTTTTACATTTTTTATTGCCTTTAGGTACGGTGTCTCCTAACCAGGTTTTTTTTTAGATTTTTTCTCCTTCTCTTTTCGTTGTTCGTTTTTTCTCAGAATACTCCCTATTGTTTGAGGTTTTTTTATAGGTTATTCTTGGTTTTCTCAGAGCAATTTCTCTTAGATCTTCATCTGATTTTAAAATGAACCAACTATTTCTTATAGCTCTTTCAGCTATTTTGTTCACAGGATCATTATCCAATACAAACGTGAACCTTTTTTCTTTTTCTTTAGGATAAGTTTTTTTATTTTTTAACAAATCTATTCTGTTCTTTTTTTCTGCTTTCTGCCTTGCTTGTGTTATTATTTTCTTTGGATAAGCTCGTTCTAAAAGACGTTTTTCTAAATCGTTTGCTTGTTTTAGATATGTATCTTCTTTTGTATTATTACGTTTTAGTCTTATAAATTGTCCATATGGTATGGCATTTTTTCCAGCTATTTTATGTGAACTTTGATTCTGAGTATTTTTTGCAACTTGTTTGCAATAACCTTCAGATATAATATGTCCCTCTTCTATAATTAGTTTAACATCTAGAAACTCTAATTCTTGTTCTCCATACTGATATGTAAATTCCATATTAAAGGTGTTTATTGTATTTAGATGTATAACAAAATCTATGAACTGCTCTTTGGTACCTGTCCATGTTATCAATATGTCGTCTACATAGCGATTATATGTTTTTATATGTTTGACATATGGGTTTGAACTGTTATAAATATAATAATTTTCAAATATTGCCATGTATAGATTAGCGTATGTGCAGGAGATGGGGGTTCCCATCAGTGTCCCCGTCTCCTGCCTATACCACCTGTCACCTGACATGAAAGTATTATTAGTAAGGACAAATCTCAAACCTTCACATACGAATTCCATCATTTCTGGTGATATACCCGTATCTTTAATGTATCCTCGTATAGCCTGTATACCCGTCTCATGGGGAATACGGGTATACAGGCTTACCACGTCAATAGAGCATAGAGTAGTCCTCTTTTAACAGTAGACACCATCTACAATTTGTAGCAAATGACTGGTGTCTTTTATATAGGAAGGAATCGACTCCAATAAGGGGTTCAATATCCAGTCTAAGTACTGGGATAGGAACTCAGTCGCTGAGCCGATCCCCGCCACTATGGGCCTTCCTGGGGGTCGGCTTAGCGACTTGTGAACCTTAGGGAGGTGATACCAGTATGCCGGTTTTGGCACTTCTGGGATCAGTCTCTCTGCGGTTTTCCGACTGAGTAGACCTTTTTCAACACTTATATGCAAAAATGACCGCAAATTCGACATGATTTTATATGTCAGATCTGCGGGCAGGGGGGAGTAGGTGGTGGTGTCGGAGAGCTGCCTTTTGGCTTCTTCCAAGTATTGCGACTTCTCCTGCACCACCACACTGCCCCCCTTATCTGCACGGATAATAACTAGATCATCCCTTTTACATAATTTTGTTAAGGCTAGTGATTCCTCCTTAATGAGGTTTTCAACAGGGTCAGGGTAGAGAATTGATTTCACTTCTTTCAGAACTGCCTTTGAAGAAAGGTCTATACTGCTACCTTGATAGATAGGGGGAGAAAACCTTGATTTATTTCCTTTTGTGAAAAATTTCCTTTTAATCTCCCTGTTGCCCTGCTGAATTTCCTCAAAATTAGAGGCTAACATCTCTATGCAATCCCTTTCTGCTGTGTCGAAACCTGGAGGAAAAAAAAACAGAGGACCAATGGTAATAGGGGACTCTCCTTCCATAGGTACTTGCTCTTGTGATATTTTATTACAAAAAAACTTGTGAAGGTTGATGTCCCTTAAAGACGTTGCTAGGTCTATTTCAAATGTAGTGTCATTGAATCTGTCATTTATGCCAAAGTTCAGACCTCTTGAAAGTAGGGACAGCGTGTTATTGTCCAAACACTCCTCTGTGAGGTTAATTACATTAACAGTTCTTGGTTGACCAAGGATTCATTTTTCTTTTTTTCTGATCTTGAGTCAGCTGTGTTGAACTTCTTTCGTTTCTGTCTGCCTCTTCTTGTGTGCCTCTTTGAGTTTCTAAAGGGATATTCTCACTTTTTCGTTCTTGTTCATACGCTGCGTTTTTTTCGCCATTTTGATTTTTTGAAGCTTGAGATTTTTCTGTTGATATTTTAGATTTTTGTCTTTTACTTTGTGGATTATACTTCCGTCCTGTGTTATTTGGTTCCGTTGTTTTATTTTGCCATGTATAGATATTGTTATTATCATAGTCTCTCTTATCCATTAGAAATTTATCATGCTTATTAATTTTTGCTTCATCTTGTAAAGGAATAAGTTTAGTTTTTAATTTTCTTGAAAACTGTTAAGCTGTTCCGTGGAGACTCTTTTTGCGAGCTCTCTTTTTGCTTTTGAAAGTTCTTCTTGTATTAAACCGTACTCTATACGCGGTTACGGGTTAGGACAATTTGTAGAAGCTTCATCGCATGATCATGGAAAGCTTTTTGCCACGCGTTCACAAAGACTTCGTCTTCATGGAAGATGGCCGGAGGTTTGTACATTCTAAGTCCCCTTGGGACGCGTTCGCATTGCATATAGGACTGAAGCGAGTTCACTGTCCAGAAGTAGTTTATTTCTCTTTCTGACAGACTTGTGATGCGATGTTCCAGTTGCTTAGTACTGATCATTTCTATGTCGTCTTTGACATTGCAGTCTAGAAAGTAACCTCCCACGTCTTCCCTCCCTATGTGAATAGCGACATCCAGATTTTCGAACTGATCGTTAAGATCCATCTCCGTGTTTTCTGAGTTTTCTGCCATATCCTCGTGCTCTGTAGGCTTAAGAGGCAGAAAAGTTCGTAAAAAAGATCACTCTTAGGTGTGCATACGGCACTGAGGACTTGGAGGCATCTCTACAGTATACTGGGAAACGCTGGTGAGTGTGCTGTGGTGCTCTGGCTTATAGATAGGTAATCATAGTAGTCCAACATAGAAGATAATGGAAATAAAGCCGGCACTCACCATTCTTCTCAAAATTCTTGCTTTATTTTGCTTCACATGTGTTCAGGGGTAGGGAACAGACGTGGGGGGGGGGGGATTACAAAGGTGACAAAAGCTCCGTTTCGTGCTGTGAATGCACTTCCTCCGGCCCTAACTTCTAGACTAACAGTACATCTTTATATACCAGGTAAGCCTTCCTGTTATCCAATCACCTTATTTTCTCTCCTTGACACATGACTATGATGTACACCTCCGGGAGAGAGAAAGGGGAGGGGGGGGGGGAGTGTTTGTGATTAAAAACAATCTGATTGTTCTGTTCTATCATTGAGGCCTAGTACACCTGTCGCATTAGTCTTGATTATCCATTCAGTTTCTATTTTTAATAATTTCCTGTCTAGCCTTTCTCCTTTTTGGACAGTTATTCTTTCCAGTCCTGCAAATTTTAAGATATCAGGATTATTATTATCCGTTTCCCTTACGTGGGACATTAGTCTGGCAGCTCCTGGTTTTCCTGTACGTATAGCGTACAGGTGTTCTCTTATTCTCACCCTGAGCTGTCGGCTTGTCTGCCCCAGGTAATAAAAACCGCATGGACAGAACAGGGCATAAACCACCTGATCTGTCTTGCAAGTTATAAGATTTTGGACTGTATGTGACACTGCTCCTAGTCGTATGTATTTAGCTTCCATGTTGTATTTGCAAAAATTGCAATTTTTACATTTTTTATTGCCTTCAGGTACGGTGTCTCCTAACCAGGTTTTTTTTAGATTTTTTTCTCCTCTCTTTTAGTTGTTCGTTTTTTCTCAGAATACTCCCTATTGTAATATCTAGACCTACAAAGACATCTTAGACTCTACCTTATACATGAAGATATATGTGTTGAAAATAAGTATATAGTCTATGGACAGCTTCTTATATAACACAATCATGTCTTAGGTACAGAGATTAAGAATATTTGTGATCCCTAATCTCTGTTTTGTTATTTGTAGGAATTCCTTTTTCAATATTTAATAGAATAGACTAGACTTACTGCAGAGTTTACAAGTTTATTTTAGACAGACTGACCGCAGATTTAGGACATAACTGTACTATAAAGAAAAAACAATAATTTGTTTTTTTTTTTTTGCTACAAATATACAATTAATAATAACAACAAAAAAACTATATAAAAGACTATAGCCGTAATGATACATAGCCTGATGAAATAATGCTGAAGGGCATAATACACTGCACTTTAATACTAGTGCAGTGTATTATATGAGTGATCTTAAGATTGTTGTTAAAAGTCCCCTTTGTAAAAAACTTAAAGGCTAGCTACAAACTGAGAAATAACTATTGTCGGAGGTTCCAAGCGTACATTACCGGCATCATAGATGGCAATGTATTCTGCCCGGATCCTATCTAAATAAAGTTAAAAATATACAATTTATAAAATAATTCACCCCACCCCAACCCATACAAAAAAATAAATGTTTATATAAAAAAGAATTAAAAAAAATAACCCATTTCTCCCCTCACATAAGCTATAATTAAAAATCAACTGTCAACATAATGCTGACAGCCATAATACACTGCACTATAATACTATTGCAATGTATTATATGAGTGATCAAAAGATCACTGGGGAAAGCCCTCTCATGGTATTTGTTAAAAAAGACCAAAAATAAAAAAACTAGTTAAAAAAATATTCAAACAGAACACCCTAAAAAAAATATAAAAAAAAGAAAAAATATTTAAAAACCAAAAACCCGAAGTAAAACCCCTGACAATACTGTAACCATACATTGTCTTTTGGAATAATGACAAGAGGCATAAGACACTAGTGCAGTGTATTATTATATAGCTATCGAAAGATTGCTGCTCAAAGTCCCTTGATGGGAATAGTTAAAGGAAATTTGTCACCAGTGTCACCTGCACTAACCTGTCGGTACCAACAGATAGTGCAGGTGACACTAATGACAACGGTCCTTACCTCGTCCCGTTCCGTGGAGGGGATCTCTGGTAATCTTCTCTGTTAAGCTTCAGCTCTAGGCCCGGCTTGGGGCACGAGTGGAGCTTAGGAATGTCACTGCTGCTACGAGTCCAGCAGAGAGCAGCAGCTGCTTGGGGCATTGGCAGAGCTTAGTGACATCACTACTGCTGCTCCCTGCTTGGTCCCGCTGCTAAAGAACAGCAGTGGTGATTAGTGTTGAGCGGCATAGGCCATATTCGAATTCGCGAATATTCGCGAATATATGGACGAATATTCGTCATATATTCGCATACTCGTTATATTCTCGTTTTATTTTCGCATATGCGAAAATTCGCATATGTGAAAATTAACATATGTGAATATTAGCATACACAAGATTAGCGTACGGGTATTTTCGCATATGCGAAAATTAGCATACACGAATATTCGCATATGCGAATTTCCGCACGCCAGTCTCACACAGTAGTATTACAGCCTTCTTTACACCACACAAGCTGGAAGCAGAGAGGGGTGATCACTGTGATGTGTACTGTGAAAAAAAAAAATAAAACGAATATTCGTAATTACGAATATATAGCGCTGTATTCGCGAAATTCGCGAATTCGCGAATATGCGATAATCGCGAATAATATTCGAATTGCGAATATTCATGAGCAACACTAGTGGTGATGTCCCTATGCTCCGCCCATGCACCAAGCTGGCCAGAGCTGAAGCTTTACAGAGAAGATCACCGGAGATTCCCGCCACTGAACGGGAAAAGGTAAGTACCGTTGTCACCAGTGTCACCTGCACTATCTGTCAGTACCGCCACTTTTGTTTAGGTGACACTGGTGACATATTTCCATTAAAAATGATAAAAGAAAAAGAAGGTTAATAAAATAATTAAAAAAGAAAAACACTTCTACAAAAATATCCCTTAAAAAACATATTTGGTATGAAATATAAAATTAAGAAAATAGAAAAAAATATATAAAAATTCCCCCAAAAACTTTATAACCCCATACAAATCCCTCACAATAGCCATAACCTTGCACTGCCTGTCAGAATAATGCAGAGAGGAATAATACACTGCACCACAATAGTAGTGCAGTGTTTTATAGAAATAATCAGATCTTTGGTGAAAGGTTGCCCTCTAATGGGAATGTGGGTGAAAAGAAAAAACATAAAATAAAAGTGTAATAACATGGTTTATTGACACCCCCCCCTCCCCCACCAACAAAAAAGAAAAAGAAAACAATAGAAAGGCAGAAATGCTTTTGAAAAAAAAATACACATTAATAATTTATAAAATTTTCTGCCCCCTCCCCCCAAAGAAAACAAATATTACCCTTAAAATGTATGAATAAATAAATGAAAATTAAGACATGACCCAAACATTACAAAAACAAACCCTCCAAAAACCTGTCAATAGTCTGCGTCAACATCATCCTGGGATGATGGGAGGAGTAGTACACTGCACTACTATAGAAATAAAAATCCCTATCATCTAAATCCCAATGTGTTCCATTTTGTTTTGTTCCTTTTTCTTATGCGGTTTCATAATCCCTGAGATAAGTAGTTCTGGCCCTAGAGTGTTATATATATTAGCGTCTGTAGCATGTATCAGGAACATGTTATCATACCTGTGTCTTTTTACAGGTGACTGATGTCCGGTGAGAAGGTGAAAGTGACCTATACCCCCCTCAACTGCAAGAAAGGAACCACAGGACAGGTAATTAATATTTATATTAATTACTGATAACAATCAGGCTAGATGTAATATCTAGACCTGCAGAGATGTCATAGTCTCCACCTTATACATGAACATATATGTGTTGTTAATAAGCATATCGTCTATGGACAGCTTCTTATATAACACAACCATGTCTCAGGTACAGAGAATAGGAACATTTATGATCCTTAATATCTGTTTTTTATTAGTAGGAATTACTTTATCAATATTTAATAGAATAGACCCAACTTACCCCAAGGTTTACAAGTTTCCTTTAGACAAACTGACTGCAGATTTAGAACATAACTGTAATGTAAAGAAAAATCAATAATTTGTTTTTGCTACAAATATATAATTATAAAAATAATGAGAATTAAAAAACTATATATTAAAAGACTATAGCCATAATAATACATAGCCTGTTGAAATAATCATGAAGCGCATAATACACTGCACTTTAATACTAGTGCAGTGTATTATATGAGCGATCTTAAGATCGCTGTTAAAAGTCCCCTTTGTAAAAAAAAACGTAAAGGCTAGCTAGGAATTTTCATCCGGAATAACTATTGCCGGAGGTTCCAAGCGTACATTACCGTCATCATAGATGGCAATGTATTCTGCCCGGATCCTATATAAATGAAGTTAAAAATAAACAATTTATAAAATAATTCACCCCACCCCAACCCCTACAAAAAAATAAATGTTTATATAAAAAAGAATAAAAAAAAATAACCCATTTCTCCCCTCACATAAGCTATAATTAAAAATCAACTGTCAACATAATAATGCTGACAGCCATAATACACTGCACTATAATACTATTGCAATGTATTATATGAGTGATCAAAAGATCACTGGGGAAAGCCCTCTCATGGTATTTGTTAAAAAAGACCAAAAAATAAAAAAAACTAGTTAAAAAAATATTCAAACAGAACACCCTAAAAAAAATATAAAAAAAATAAAAAATATTTAAAAACCAAAAACCCGAAGTAAAACCCCTGACAATACTGTAACCATACATTGTCTTTTGGAATAATGACAAGAGGCATAAGACACTAGTGCAGTGTATTATTATATAGCTATCGAAAGATTGCTGCTCAAAGTCCCTTGATGGGAATAGTTAAAGGAAATTTGTCACCAGTGTCACCTGCACTAACCTGTCGGTACCAACAGATAGTGCAGGTGACACTAATGACAACGGTCCTTACCTCGTCCCGTTCCGTGGAGGGGATCTCTGGTAATCTTCTCTGTTAAGCTTCAGCTCTAGGCCCGGCTTGGGGCACGAGTGGAGCTTAGGAATGTCACTGCTGCTACGAGTCCAGCAGAGAGCAGCAGCTGCTTGGGGCATTGGCAGAGCTTAGTGACATCACTACTGCTCCTCCCTGCTTGGTCCCGCTGCTAAAGAACAGCAGTGGTGATTAGTGTTGAGCGGCATAGGCCATATTCGAATTCGCGAATATTCGCGAATATATGGACGAATATTCGTCATATATTCGCATACTCGTTATATTCTCGTTTTATTTTCGCATATGCGAAAATTCGCATATGTGAAAATTAACATATGTGAATATTAGCATACACAAGATTAGCGTACGGGTATTTTCGCATATGCGAAAATTAGCATACACGAATATTCGCATATGCGAATTTCCGCACGCCAGTCTCACACAGTAGTATTACAGCCTTCTTTACACCACACAAGCTGGAAGCAGAGAGGGGTGATCACTGTGATGTGTACTGTGAAAAAAAAAATAAAACGAATATTCGTAATTACGAATATATAGCGCTGTATTCGTGAAATTCGCGAATTCGCGAATATGCGATAATCGCGAATAATATTCGAATTGCGAATATTCATGAGCAACACTAGTGGTGATGTCCCTATGCTCCGCCCATGCACCAAGCTGGCCAGAGCTGAAGCTTTACAGAGAAGATCACCGGAGATTCCCGCCACTGAACGGGAAAAGGTAAGTACCGTTGTCACCAGTGTCACCTGCACTATCTGTCAGTACCGCCACTTTTGTTTAGGTGACACTGGTGACATATTTCCATTAAAAATGATAAAAGAAAAAGAAGGTTAATAAAATAATTAAAAAAGAAAAACACTTCTACAAAAATATCCCTTAAAAAACATATTTGGTATGAAATATAAAATTAAGAAAATAGAAAAAAATATATAAAAATTCCCCCAAAAACTTTATAACCCCATACAAATCCCTCACAATAGCCATAACCTTGCACTGCCTGTCAGAATAATGCAGAGAGGAATAATACACTGCACCACAATAGTAGTGCAGTGTTTTATAGAAATAATCAGATCTTTGGTGAAAGGTTGCCCTCTAATGGGAATGTGGGTGAAAAGAAAAAACATAAAATAAAAGTGTAATAACATGGTTTATTGACACCCCCCCCTCCCCCACCAACAAAAAAGAAAAAGAAAACAATAGAAAGGCAGAAATGCTTTTGAAAAAAAAATACACATTAATAATTTATAAAATTTTCTGCCCCCTCCCCCCAAAGAAAACAAATATTACCCTTAAAATGTATGAATAAATAAATGAAAATTAAGACATGACCCAAACATTACAAAAACAAACCCTCCAAAAACCTGTCAATAGTCTGCGTCAACATCATCCTGGGATGATGGGAGGAGTAGTACACTGCACTACTATAGAAATAAAAATCCCTATCATCTAAATCCCAATGTGTTCCATTTTGTTTTGTTCCTTTTTCTTATGCGGTTTCATAATCCCTGAGATAAGTAGTTCTGGCCCTAGAGTGTTATATATATTAGCGTCTGTAGCATGTATCAGGAACATGTTATCATACCTGTGTCTTTTTACAGGTGACTGATGTCCGGTGAGAAGGTGAAAGTGACCTATACCCCCCTCAACTGCAAGAAAGGAACCACAGGACAGGTAATTAATATTTATATTAATTACTGATAACAATCAGGCTAGATGTAATATCTAGACCTGCAGAGATGTCATAGTCTCCACCTTATACATGAACATATATGTGTTGTTAATAAGCATATCGTCTATGGACAGCTTCTTATATAACACAACCATGTCTCAGGTACAGAGAATAGGAACATTTATGATCCTTAATATCTGTTTTTTATTAGTAGGAATTACTTTATCAATATTTAATAGAATAGACCCAACTTACCCCAAGGTTTACAAGTTTCCTTTAGACAAACTGACTGCAGATTTAGAACATAACTGTAATGTAAAGAAAAATCAATAATTTGTTTTTGCTACAAATATATAATTATAAAAATAATGAGAATTAAAAAACTATATATTAAAAGACTATAGCCATAATAATACATAGCCTGTTGAAATAATCATGAAGCGCATAATACACTGCACTTTAATACTAGTGCAGTGTATTATATGAGCGATCTTAAGATCGCTGTTAAAAGTCCCCTTTGTAAAAAAAAACGTAAAGGCTAGCTAGGAATTTTCATCCGGAATAACTATTGCCGGAGGTTCCAAGCGTACATTACCGTCATCATAGATGGCAATGTATTCTGCCCGGATCCTATATAAATGAAGTTAAAAATAAACAATTTATAAAATAATTCACCCCACCCCAACCCCTACAAAAAAATAAATGTTTATATAAAAAAGAATAAAAAAAAATAACCCATTTCTCCCCTCACATAAGCTATAATTAAAAATCAACTGTCAACATAATAATGCTGACAGCCATAATACACTGCACTATAATACTATTGCAATGTATTATATGAGTGATCAAAAGATCACTGGGGAAAGCCCTCTCATGGTATTTGTTAAAAAAGACCAAAAAATAAAAAAAACTAGTTAAAAAAATATTCAAACAGAACACCCTAAAAAAAATATAAAAAAAATAAAAAATATTTAAAAACCAAAAACCCGAAGTAAAACCCCTGACAATACTGTAACCATACATTGTCTTTTGGAATAATGACAAGAGGCATAAGACACTAGTGCAGTGTATTATTATATAGCTATCGAAAGATTGCTGCTCAAAGTCCCTTGATGGGAATAGTTAAAGGAAATTTGTCACCAGTGTCACCTGCACTAACCTGTCGGTACCAACAGATAGTGCAGGTGACACTAATGACAACGGTCCTTACCTCGTCCCGTTCCGTGGAGGGGATCTCTGGTAATCTTCTCTGTTAAGCTTCAGCTCTAGGCCCGGCTTGGGGCACGAGTGGAGCTTAGGAATGTCACTGCTGCTACGAGTCCAGCAGAGAGCAGCAGCTGCTTGGGGCATTGGCAGAGCTTAGTGACATCACTACTGCTCCTCCCTGCTTGGTCCCGCTGCTAAAGAACAGCAGTGGTGATTAGTGTTGAGCGGCATAGGCCATATTCGAATTCGCGAATATTCGCGAATATATGGACGAATATTCGTCATATATTCGCATACTCGTTATATTCTCGTTTTATTTTCGCATATGCGAAAATTCGCATATGTGAAAATTAACATATGTGAATATTAGCATACACAAGATTAGCGTACGGGTATTTTCGCATATGCGAAAATTAGCATACACGAATATTCGCATATGCGAATTTCCGCACGCCAGTCTCACACAGTAGTATTACAGCCTTCTTTACACCACACAAGCTGGAAGCAGAGAGGGGTGATCACTGTGATGTGTACTGTGAAAAAAAAAAATAAAACGAATATTCGTAATTACGAATATATAGCGCTGTATTCGTGAAATTCGCGAATTCGCGAATATGCGATAATCGCGAATAATATTCGAATTGCGAATATTCATGAGCAACACTAGTGGTGATGTCCCTATGCTCCGCCCATGCACCAAGCTGGCCAGAGCTGAAGCTTTACAGAGAAGATCACCGGAGATTCCCGCCACTGAACGGGAAAAGGTAAGTACCGTTGTCACCAGTGTCACCTGCACTATCTGTCAGTACCGCCACTTTTGTTTAGGTGACACTGGTGACATATTTCCATTAAAAATGATAAAAGAAAAAGAAGGTTAATAAAATAATTAAAAAAGAAAAACACTTCTACAAAAATATCCCTTAAAAAACATATTTGGTATGAAATATAAAATTAAGAAAATAGAAAAAAATATATAAAAATTCCCCCAAAAACTTTATAACCCCATACAAATCCCTCACAATAGCCATAACCTTGCACTGCCTGTCAGAATAATGCTGAGAGGAATAATACACTGCACCACAATAGTAGTGCAGTGTTTTATAGAAATAATCAGATCTTTGGTGAAAGGTTGCCCTCTAATGGGAATGTGGGTGAAAAGAAAAAACATAAAATAAAAGTGTAATAACATGGTTTATTGACACCCCCCCCTCCCCCACCAACAAAAAAGAAAAAGAAAACAATAGAAAGGCAGAAATGCTTTTGAAAAAAAAATACACATTAATAATTTATAAAATTTTCTGCCCCCTCCCCCCAAAGAAAACATATATTACCCTTAAAATGTATGAATAAATAAATGAAAATTAAGACATGACCCAAACATTACAAAAACAAACCCTCCAAAAACCTGTCAATAGTCTGCGTCAACATCATCCTGGGATGATGGGAGGAGTAGTACACTGCACTACTATAGAAATAAAAATCCCTATCATCTAAATCCCAATGTGTTCCATTTTGTTTTGTTCCTTTTTCTTATGCGGTTTCATAATCCCTGAGATAAGTAGTTCTGGCCCTAGAGTGTTATATATATTAGCGTCTGTAGCATGTATCAGGAACATGTTATCATACCTGTGTCTTTTTACAGGTGACTGATGTCCGGTGAGAAGGTGAAAGTGACCTATACCCCCCTCAACTGCAAGAAAGGAACCACAGGACAGGTAATTAATATTTATATTAATTACTGATAACAATCAGGCTAGATGTAATATCTAGACCTGCAGAGATGTCATAGTCTCCACCTTATACATGAACATATATGTGTTGTTAATAAGCATATCGTCTATGGACAGCTTCTTATATAACACAACCATGTCTCAGGTACAGAGAATAGGAACATTTATGATCCTTAATATCTGTTTTTTATTAGTAGGAATTACTTTATCAATATTTAATAGAATAGACCCAACTTACCCCAAGGTTTACAAGTTTCCTTTAGACAAACTGACTGCAGATTTAGAACATAACTGTAATGTAAAGAAAAATCAATAATTTGTTTTTGCTACAAATATATAATTATAAAAATAATGAGAATTAAAAAACTATATATTAAAAGACTATAGCCATAATAATACATAGCCTGTTGAAATAATCATGAAGCGCATAATACACTGCACTTTAATACTAGTGCAGTGTATTATATGAGCGATCTTAAGATCGCTGTTAAAAGTCCCCTTTGTAAAAAAAAACGTAAAGGCTAGCTAGGAATTTTCATCCGGAATAACTATTGCCGGAGGTTCCAAGCGTACATTACCGTCATCATAGATGGCAATGTATTCTGCCCGGATCCTATATAAATGAAGTTAAAAATAAACAATTTATAAAATAATTCACCCCACCCCAACCCCTACAAAAAAATAAATGTTTATATAAAAAAGAATAAAAAAAAAATAACCCATTTCTCCCCTCACATAAGCTATAATTAAAAATCGGCTGTCAACATAATGCTGACAGCGATAATACACTGCACTATAACACTATTGCAATGTATTATATGGGTGATCACAAGATCACTGGGGAAAGGGCTCTTATCGAATTTGTTAAAAAAAAGACCAAAAAATAAAAAATAAAGAAAAAAATAGTTTAAAAAAATATTCAAACAGAACACCCTAAAAAAAAACATATTAAAAAAAGAAAAAATAATTTTAAACCAAAAACCCGAAATAAAACCCCTGACAATACTGTAACCATACATTGTCTTTTAGAATAATGACAAGAGGCCTAAGACACTAGTGCAGTGTATTATTACATAGTTATAGAAAGATTGCTGCTCAAAGTCCCTTGATGGGAATAGTTAAAGGAAATTTGTCACCAGTGTCACCTGCACTAACCTGTCGGTACCAACAGATAGTGCAGGTGACACTAATGACAAAGGTCCTTGCCTTGTCCCGTTCCGTGGAGGGGATCTCCGGTAATCTTCTCTGTTAAGCTTCAGCTCTAGGCCCGGCTTGGGGCACGAGTGGAGCTTAGGAATGTCACTGCTGCTACGAGTCCAGCAGAGAGCAGCAGCGGCTAGGGGCATTGGCAGAGCTTAGTGACATCACCGCTGCTGCTCCCTGCTTGGTCCCGCTGCTAAAGAACAGCAGTGGTGATGTCTCTATGCTCCGCCCATGCACAAAGCTGGCCAGAGCTGAAGCTTAACAGAGAAGATCACCGGAGATTCCCCCCACTGAACGGGAAAAGGTAAGTACCGTTGTCACCAGTGTCACCTGCACTATCTGTCAGTACCGCCACTTTTGTGTAGGTGACACTGGTGACATATTTCCATTAAAAACAATAAAAGAAAAAGAAGGTTAATAAAATAATTAAAAAAGAAAAAAAACTTCTACAAATATATCCCTAAAAAAACATATTTGGTATGAAATATAAAATTAAGAAAATAGAAAAAATATATAAAAATTCCCCCAAAAACTATATAACCCCATACAAATCCCTCACAATGCCATAACCATACACTGCCTGTCAGAATACTGCTAAGAGGAATAATACACTGCACCACAATAGTAGTGCAGTGTTTTATAGAAATAATCAGATCTTTGGTGAAAGGTTGCCCTCTAATGGGAATATGGGTGAAAAAAACAACCCATAAAATAAAAGTGTAATAACATGATTTATTGACCCCCCCCCCTCCCCCACCAACAAAAAAAGACAAAGAAAACAGTAGAAAGGCAGAAATGCTTTTGAAAAAAGAAATACACAATAATAATTTATAAAATTTTCTGCCCCCTCCCTCAAAGAAAACATATATTACCCTTAAAATGTATGAATAAATAAATGAAAATTAAGACATAACCCAAACATTACAAAAACAAACCCTCCAAAAACCTGTCAATAGTCTGCGTCAACATCATCCTGGGATGATGGGAGGAGTAGTACACTGCACTACTATAGAAATAAAAATCCCTACCATCTAAATCCCAATGTGTTCCATTTTTTTTTTGTTCCTTTTTCTTATGCGGTTTCATAATCCCTGAGATAAGTAGTTCTGGCCCTAGAGTGTTATATATATTAGCGTCTGTAGCATGTATCAGGAACATGTTATCATACCTGTGTCTTTTTACAGGTGACTGATGTCCGGTGAGAAGGTGAAAGTGACCTATACCCCCGTCAACTGCAAGAAAGGAACCACAGGACAGGTAATTAATATTTATATTAATTACTGATAACAATCAGGCTAGATGTAATATCTAGACCTGCAGAGATGTCATAGTCTCCACCTTATACATGAACATATATGTGTTGTTAATAAGCATATCGTCTATGGACAGCTTCTTATATAACACAACCATGTCTCAGGTACAGAGAATAGGAACATTTATGATCCTTAATATCTGTTTTTTATTTGTAGGAATTCCTTTTTCAATATTTAATAGAATAGACCCAACTTACCCCAAGGTTTACAAGTTTCCTTTAGACAAACTGACTGCAGATTTAGAACATAACTGTAATGTAAAGAAAAATCAATAATTTGTTTTTGCTACAAATATATAATTATAAAAATAATGAGAATTAAAAAACTATATATTAAAAGACTATAGCCATAATAATACATAGCCTGTTGAAATAATCATGAAGCGCATAATACACTGCACTTTAATACTAGTGCAGTGTATTATATGAGCGATCTTAAGATCGCTGTTAAAAGTCCCCTTTGTAAAAAAAAACGTAAAGGCTAGCTAGGAATTTTCATCCGGAATAACTATTGCCGGAGGTTCCAAGCGTACATTACCGTCATCACAGATGGCAATGTATTCTGCCCAGATCCTATGTAAATGAAGTTAAAAATAAACAATTTATAAAATAATTCACCCCACCCCAACCCCTACAAAAAAATTAATGTTTATATAAAAAAGAATTAAAAAAAGATAACCCATTTCTCCCCTCACATAAACTATAATTAAAAATCGGCTGTCAACATAATGCTGACAGCGATAATACACTGCACTATAACACTATTGCAATGTATTATATGGGTGATCACAAGATCACTGGGGAAAGGCCTCTCATCGAATTTGTTAAAAAAAAGACCAAAAAATAAAAAATAAAGAAAAAAAAGTTAAAAAAAATATTCAAACAGAACACCCTAAAAAAAAACATATTAAAAAAAGAAAAAATAATTTTAAACCAAAAACCCAAAATAAAACCCCTGACAATACTGTAACCATACATTGTCTTTTAGAATAATGACAAGAGGCCTAAGACACTAGTGCAGTGTATTATTACATAGCTATCGAAAGATTGCTGCTCAAAGTCCCTTGATGGGAATAGTTAAAGGAAATTTGTCACCAGTGTCACCTGCACTAACCTGTCGGTACCAACAGATAGTGCAGGTGACACTAATGACAACGGTCCTTGCCTTGTCCCGTTCCGTGGAGGGGATCTCCGGTAATCTTCTCTGTTAAGCTTCAGCTCTAGGCCCGGCTTGGGGCACGAGTGGAGCTTAGGAATGTCACTGCTGCTACGAGTCCAGCAGAGAGCAGCAGCGGCTAGGGGCATTGGCAGAGCTTAGTGACATCACCGCTGCTGCTCCCTGCTTGGTCCCGCTGCTAAAGAACAGCAGTGGTGATGTCCCTATGCTCCGTCCATGCACCAAGCTGGCCAGAGCTGAAGCTTAACAGAGAAGATCACCGGAGATTCCCGCGACTGAACGGGAAAAGGTAAGTACCGTTGTCACCAGTGTCACCTGCACTATCTGTCAGTACCGCCACTTTTGTGTAGGTGACACTGGTGACATATTTCCATTAAAAACAATAAAAGAAAAAGAAGGTTAATAAAATAATTAAAAAAGAAAAAAAACTTCTACAAAAATATCCCTAAAAAAACATATTTGGTATGAAATATAAAATTAAGAAAATAGAAAAAATATATAAAAATTCCCCCAAAAACTATATAACCCCATACAAATCCCTCACAATGCCATAACCATGCACTGCCTGTCAGAATAATGCTAAGAGGAATAATACACTGCACCACAATAGTAGTGCAGTGTTTTATAGAAATAATCAGATCTTTGGTGAAAGGTTGCCCTCTAATGGGAATATGGGTGAAAAAAACAACCCATAAAATAAAAGTGTAATAACATGATTTATTGACCCCCCCCCCCTCCCCCACCAACAAAAAAAGAAAAAGAAAACAGTAGAAAGGCAGAAATGCTTTTGAAAAAAGAAATACACAATAATAATTTATAAAATTTTCTGCCCCCTCCCCCAAAGAAAACATATATTACCCTTAAAATGTATGAATAAATAAATGAAAATTAAGACATAACCCAAACATTACAAAAACAAACCCTCCAAAAACCTGTCAATAGTCTGCGTCAACATCATCCTGGGATGATGGGAAGAGTAGTACACTGCACTACTATAGAAATAAAAATCCCTACCATCTAAATCCCAATGTGTTCCATTTTTTTTTTGTTCCTTTTTCTTATGCGGTTTCATAATCCCTGAGATAAGTAGTTCTGGCCCTAGAGTGTTATATATATTAGCGTCTGTAGCATGTATCAGGAACATGTTATCATACCTGTGTCTTTTTACAGGTGACTGATGTCCGGTGAGAAGGTGAAAGTGACCTATACCCCCGTCAACTGCAAGAAAGGAACCACAGGACAGGTAATTAATATTTATATTAATTACTGATAACAATCAGGCTAGATGTAATATCTAGACCTGCAGAGATGTCATAGTCTCCACCTTATACATGAACATATATGTGTTGTTAATAAGCATATCGTCTATGGACAGCTTCTTATATAACACAACCATGTCTCAGGTACAGAGAATAGGAACATTTATGATCCTTAATATCTGTTTTTTATTTGTAGGAATTCCTTTTTCAATATTTAATAGAATAGACCCAACTTACCCCAAGGTTTACAAGTTTCCTTTAGACAAACTGACTGCAGATTTAGAACATAACTGTAATGTAAAGAAAAATCAATAATTTGTTTTTGCTACAAATATATAATTATAAAAATAATGAGAATTAAAAAACTATATATTAAAAGACTATAGCCATAATAATACATAGCCTGTTGAAATAATCATGAAGCGCATAATACACTGCACTTTAATACTAGTGCAGTGTATTATATGAGCGATCTTAAGATCGCTGTTAAAAGTCCCCTTTGTAAAAAAAAACGTAAAGGCTAGCTAGGAATTTTCATCCGGAATAACTATTGCCGGAGGTTCCAAGCGTACATTACCGTCATCATAGATGGCAATGTATTCTGCTCGGATCCTATGTAAATGAAGTTAAAAATAAACAATTTATAAAATAATTCACCCCACCCAAACCCCTACAAAAAAATAAATGTTTATATAAAAAAGAATAAAAAAAAAATAACCCATTTCTCCCCTCACATAAGCTATAATTAAAAATCGTCTGTCAACATAATGCTGACAGCGATAATACACTGCACTATAACACTATTGCCATGTATTATATGGGTGATCACAAGATCACTGGGGAAAGGCCTCTCATCGAATTTGTTAAAAAAAAGACCAAAAAATAAAAAATAAAGAAAAAAAAGTTTAAAATAATATTCAAACAGAACACCCTAAAAAACAAAACATATTAAAAAAAGAAAAAAAAATTTAAAACCAAAAACCCGAAATAAAACCCCTGACAATACTGTAACCATACATTGTCTTTTAGAATAATGACAAGAGGCGTAAGACACTAGTGCAGTGTATTATTACATAGCTATCGAAAGATTGCTGCTCAAAGTCCCTTGATGGGAATTGTTAAAGGAAATTTGTCACCAGTTTCACCTGCACTAACCTGTCGGTACCAACAGATAGTGCAGGTGACACTAATGACAAAGGTCCTTGCCTTGTCCCGTTCCGTGGAGGGGATCTCCGGTAATCTTCTCTGTTAAGCTTCAGCTCTAGGCCCGGCTTGGGGCACGAGTGGAGCTTAGGAATGTCACTGCTGCTACGAGTCCAGCAGAGAGCAGCAGCGGCTAGGGGCATTGGCAGAGCTTAGTGACATCACCGCTGCTGCTCCCTGCTTGGTCCCGCTGCTAAAGAACAGCAGTGGTGATGTCCCTATGCTCCGCCCATGCACCAAGCTGGCCAGAGCTGAAGCTTAACAGAGAAGATCACCGGAGATTCCCGCCACTGAACGGGAAAAGGTAAGTACCGTTGTCACCAGTGTCACCTGTACTATCTGTCAGTACCGCCACTTTTGTGTAGGTGACACTGGTGACATATTTCCATTAAAAACAATAAAAGAAAAAGAAGGTTAATAAAATAATTAAAAAAGAAAAAAAACTTCTACAAAAATATCCCTAAAAAAACATATTTGGTATGAAATATAAAATTAAGAAAGTAGAAAAAATATATAAAAATTCCCCCCAAAACTATATAACCCCATACAAATCCCTCACAATGCCATAACCATGCACTGCCTGTCAGAATAATGCTAAGAGGAATAATACACTGCACCACAATAGTAGTGCAGTGTTTTATAGAAATAATCAGATCTTTGGTGAAAGGTTGCCCTCTAATGGGAATATGGGTGAAAAAAACAACCCATAAAATAAAAGTGTAATAACATGATTTATTAACCCCCCCCCCCTCCCCCACCAACAAAAAAAGAAAAAGAAAACAGTAGAAAGGCAGAAATGCTTTTGAAAAAAGAAATACACAATAATAATTTAAAAAAATGTTCTGCCCCTCCCCCAAAGAAAACATATATTACCCTTAAAATGTATGAATAAATAAATGAAAATTAAGACATAACCCAAACATTACAAAAACAAACCCTCCAAAAACCTGTCAATAGTCTGCGTCAACATCATCCAGGGATGATGGGAGGAGTAGTACACTGCACTACTATAGAAATAAAAATCCCTATCATCTAAATCCCAATGTGTTCCATTTTTTTTGTTCCTTTTTCTTATGCGGTTTCATAATCCCTGAGATAAGTAGTTCTGGCCCTAGAGTGTTATATATATTAGCGTCTGTAGCATGTATCAGGAACATGTTATCATACCTGTGTCTTTTTACAGGTGACTGATGTTCGGTGAGAAGGTGAAAGTGACCTATACCCCCGTCAACTGCAAGAAAGGAACCACAGGACAGGTAATTAATATTTATATTAATTACTGATAACAATCAGGCTAGATGTAATATCTAGACCTGCAGAGATGTCATAGTCTCCACCTTATACATGAACATATATGTGTTGTTAATAAGCATATCGTCTATGGACAGCTTCTTATATAACACAACCATGTCTCAGGTACAGAGAATAGGAACATTTATGATCCTTAATATCTGTTTTTTATTTGTAGGAACTCCTTTATCAATATTTAGTAGAATAGACCCAACTTACCCCAAGGTTTACAAGTTTCCTTTGGACAAACTGACTGCAGATTTAGAACATAACTGTAATGTAAAGAAAACTCTATAATTTGTTTTTGCTACAAATATATAATTATAAAAATAATGAGAATTAAAAAACTATATATTAAAAGACTATAGCCATAATAATACATAGCCTGTTGAAATAATCATGAAGCGCATAATACACTGCACTTTAATACTAGTGCAGTGTATTATATGAGCGATCTTAAGATCGCTGTTAAAAGTCCCCTTTGTAAAAAAAATGTAAAGGCTAGCTAGGAATTTTCATCAGGAATAACTATTGCCGGAGGTTCCAAGCGTACATTACCGTCATCATAGATGGCAATGTATTCTGCCCGGATCCTATGTAAATGAAGTTAAAAATAAACAATTTATAAAATTATACACCCCACCCAAACCCCTACAAAAAAATAAATGTTTATATAAAAAAGAATAAAAAAAAAAATAACCCATTTCTCCCCTCACATAAGCTATAATTAAAAATCGGCTGTCAACATAATGCTGACAGCGATAATACACTGCACTATAACACTATTGCAATGTATTATATGGGTGATCACAAGATCACTGGGGAAAGGCCTCTCATTGAATTTGTTAAAAAAAAAGACCAAAAAAAAAAAATAAAGAAAAAAAAGTTAAAAAAAATATTCAAACAGAACACCCTAAAAAAAAACATATTAAAAAAAGAAAAAAAAATTTAAAACCAAAAACCCAAATTAAAACCCCTGACAATACTGTAACCATACATTGTCTTTTAGAATAATGACAAGAGGCGTAAGACACTAGTGCAGTGTATTATTACATAGCTATCGAAAGATTGCTGCTCAAAGTCCCTTGATGGGAATAGTTAAAGGAAATTTGTCACCAGTTTCACCTGCACTAACCTGTCGGTACCAACAGATAGTGCAGGTGACACTAATGACAAATTTCCTTGCCTTGTCCCGTTCCGTGGAGGGGATCTCTGGTAATTTTCTCTGTTAAGCTTCAGCTCTAGGCCCGGCTTGGGGCACGAGTGGAGCTTAGGAATGTCACTGCTGCTACGAGTCCAGCAGAGAGCAGAAGCGGCTAGGGGCATTGGCAGAGCTTAGTGACATCACCGCTGCTGCTCCCTGCTTGGTCCCGCTGCTAAAGAACAGCAGTGGTGATGTCCCTATGCTCCGCCCATGCACCAAGCTGGCCAGAGCTGAAGCTTAACAGAGAAGATCACCGGAGATTCCCGCCACTGAACGGGAAAAGGTAAGTACCGTTGTCACCAGTGTCACCTGCACTATCTGTCAGTACCGCCACTTTTGTGTAGGTGACACTGGTGACATATTTCCATTAAAAACAATAAAAGAAAAAGAAGGTTAATAAAATAATTAAAAAAGAAAAAAAACGTCTACAAAAATATCCCTAAAAAAACATATTTGATATGAAATATAAAATTAAGAAAATAGAAAAAATATATAAAAATTCCCCCAAAAACTATGTAACCCCATACAAATCCCTCACAATGCCATAACCATGCACTGCCTGTCAGAATAATGCTAAGAGGAATAATACACTGCACCACAATAGTAGTGCAGTGTTTTATAGAAATAATCAGATCTTTGGTGAAAGGTTGCCCTCTAATGGGAATATGGGTGAAAAAAACAACCCATAAAATAAAAGTGTACTAACATGATTTATTGACACCCTCCCTCCCCCACCAACAAAAAAAGAAAAAGAAAACAGTAGAAAGGCAGAAATGCTTTTGAAAAAAGAAATACACAATAATAATTTATAACATTTTCTGCCCCCTCCCCCAAAGAAAACATATATTACCCTTAAAATGTATGAATAAATAAATGAAAATTAAGACATAACCCAAACATTACAAAAACAAACCCTCCAAAAACCTGTCAATAGTCTGCGTCAACATCATCCTGGGATGATGGGAGGAGTAGTACACTGCACTACTATAGAAATAAAAATCCCTATGATCTAAATCCCAATGTGTTCCATTTTTTTTTGTTCCTTTTTCTTATGCGGTTTCATAATCCCTGAGATAGGTAGTTCTGGCCCTAGAGTGTTATATATATTAGCGTCTGTAGCATGTATCAGGAACATGTTATCATACCTGTGTCTTTTTACAGGTGACTGATGTCCGGTGAGAAGGTGAAAGTGACCTATACCCCCGTCAACTGCAAGAAAGGAACCACAGGACAGGTAATTAATATTTATATTAATTACTGATAACAATCAGGCTAGATGTAATATCTAGACCTGCAGAGATGTCATTGTCTCCACCTTATACATGAACATATATGTGTTGTTAATAAGCATATCGTCTATGGACAGCTTCTTATATAACACAACCATGTCTCAGGTACAGAGAATAGGAACATTTATGATCCTTAATATCTGTTTTTTATTTGTAGGAATTCCTTTTTCAATATTTAATAGAATAGACCCAACTTACCCCAAGGTTTACAAGTTTCCTTTAGACAAACTGACTGCAGATTTAGAACATAACTGTAATGTAAAGAAAAATCAATAATTTGTTTTTGCTACAAATATATAATTATAAAAATAATGAGAATTAAAAAACTATATATTAAAAGACTATAGCCATAATAATACATAGCCTGTTGAAATAATCATGAAGCGCATAATACACTGCACTTTAATACTAGTGCAGTGTATTATATGAGCGATC
This sequence comes from Hyla sarda, assembly GCF_029499605.1. Classification (NCBI taxonomy): domain Eukaryota; kingdom Metazoa; phylum Chordata; class Amphibia; order Anura; family Hylidae; genus Hyla; species Hyla sarda. The sequence continues at coordinate 39,443,113 of NC_079201.1, read as the reverse complement.
TTAAGATCGCTGTTAAAAGTCCCCTTTGTAAAAAAAACGTAAAGGCTAGCTAGGAATTTTCATCCGGAATAACTATTGCCGGAGGTTCCAAGCGTACATTACCGTCATCATAGATGGCAATGTATTCTGCCCGGATCCTATGTAAATGAAGTTAAAAATAAACAATTTATAAAATAATACACCCCACCCAAACCCCTACAAAAAAATAAATGTTTATATAAAAAAGAATTAAAAAAAAAATAACCCATTTCTCCCCTCACATAAGCTATAATTAAAAATCGGCTGTCAACATAATGTTGACAGCGATAATACACTGCACTATAACACTATTGCAATGTATTATATGGGTGATCACAAGATCACTGGGGAAAGGCCTCTCATCGTATTTGTTAAAAAAGACCAAAAAATAAAAAATAAAGAAAAAAAAGTTAAAAAAAATATTTAAACAGAACACCCTAAAAAAAAACATATTAAAAAAAGAAAAAAAAATTTAAAACCAAAAACCCGAAATAAAACCCCTGACAATACTGTAACCATACATTGTCTTTTAGAATAATGACAAGAGGCCTAAGACACTAGTGCAGTGTATTATTACATAGCTATCGAAAGATTGCTGCTCAAAGTCCCTTGATGGGAATAGTTAAAGGAAATTTGTCACCAGTGTCACCTGCCCTAACCTGTCGGTACCAACAGATAGTGCAGGTGACACTAATGACAACAGTCCTTGCCTTGTCCCGTTCCGTGGAGGGGATCTCCGGTAATCTTCTCTGTTAAGCTTCAGCTCTAGGCCCGGCTTGGGGCACGAGTGGAGCTTAGGAATGTCACTGCTGCTACGAGTCCAGCAGAGAGCAGCAGCGGCTAGGGGCATTGGCAGAGCTTAGTGACATCACCGCTGCTGCTCCCTGCTTGGTCCCGCTGCTAAAGAACAGCAGTGGTGATGTCCCTATGCTCCGCCCATGCACCAAGCTGGCCAGAGCTGAAGCTTAACAGAGAAGATCACCAGAGATTCCCGCCACTGAACGGGAAAAGGTAAGTACCGTTGTCACCAGTGTCACCTGCACTATCTGTCAGTACCGCCACTTTTGTGTAGGTGACACTGGTGACATATTTCCATTAAAAACAATAAAAGAAAAAGAAGGTTAATAAAATAATTAAAAAAGAAAAAAAACTTCTACAAAAATATCCCTAAAAAAACATATTTGGTATGAAATATAAAATTAAGAAAATAGAAAAAATATATAAAAATTCCCCCAAAAACTATATAACCCCATACAAATCCCTCACAATGCCATAACCATGCACTGCCTGTCAGAATAATGCTAAGAGGAATAATACACTGCACCACAATAGTAGTGCAGTGTTTTATAGAAATAATCAGATCTTTGGTGAAAGGTTGCCCTCTAATGGGAATATGGGTGAAAAAAACAACCCATAAAATAAAAGTGTAATAACATGATTTATTGACCCCCCCCTCCCCCACCAACAAAAAAAGAAAAAGAAAACAGTAGAAAGGCAGAAATGCTTTTGAAAAAAGAAATACACAATAATAATTTAAAAAAATGTTCTGCCCCCTCCCCCAAAGAAAACATATATTACCCTTAAAATGTATGAATAAATAAATGAAAATTAAGACATAACCCAAACATTACAAAAACAAACCCTACAAAAACCTGTCAATAGTCTGCGTCAACATCATCCAGGGATGATGGGAGGAGTAGTACACTGCACTACTATAGAAATAAAAATCCCTATCATCTAAATCCCAATGTGTTCCAATTTTTTTTTGTTCCTTTTTTTTATGCGGTTTCATAATCCCTGAGATAAGTAGTTCTGGCCCTAGAGTGTTATATATATTAGCGTCTGTAGCATGTATCAGGAACATGTTATCATACCTGTGTCTTTTTACAGGTGACTGATGTTCGGTGAGAAGGTGAAAGTGACCTATACCCCCGTCAACTGCAAGAAAGGAACCACAGGACAGGTAATTAATATTTATATTAATTACTGATAACAATCAGGCTAGATGTAATATCTAGACCTGCAGAGATGTCATAGTCTCCACCTTATACATGAACATATATGTGTTGTTAATAAGCATATCGTCTATGGACAGCTTCTTATATAACACAACCATGTCTCAGGTACAGAGAATAGGAACATTTATGATCCTTAATATCTGTTTTTTATTTGTAGGAACTCCTTTATCAATATATAATAGAATAGACCCAACTTACCCCAAGGTTTACAAGTTTCCTTTGGACAAACTGACTGCAGATTTAGAACATAACTGTAATGTAAAGAAAAATCTATAATTTGTTTTTGCTACAAATATATAATTATAAAAATAATGAGAATTAAAAAACTATATATTAAAAGACTAGAGCCATAATAATACATAGCCTGTTGAAATAATCATGAAGCGCATAATACACTGCACTTTAATACTAGTGCAGTGTATTATATGAGCGATCTTAAGATCGCTGTTAAAAGTCCCCTTTGTAAAAAAAACGTAAAGGCTAGCTAGGAATTTTCATCCGGAATAACTATTGCCGGAGGTTCCAAGCGTACATTACCGTCATCATAGATGGCAATGTATTCTGCCCGGATCCTATGTAAATGAAGTTAAAAATAAACAATTTATAAAATAATTCACCCCACCCAAACCCCTACAAAAAAATAAATGTTTATATAAAAAAGAATAAAAAAAAATAACCCATTTCTCCCCTCACATAAGCTATAATTAAAAATCGGCTGTCAACATAATGCTGACAGCGATAATACACTGCACTATAACACTATTGCAATGTATTATATGGGTGATCACAAGATCACTGGGGAAAGGCCTCTCATCGAATTTGTTAAAAGAAAGACCAAAAAATAAAAAATAAAGAAAAAAAAGTAAAAAAAAATATTCAAACAGAACACCCTAAAAAAAAACATATTAAAAAAGGAAAAAAACAATTTAAAACCAAAAACCCGAAATAAAACCCCTGACAATACTGTAACCATACATTGTCTTTTAGAATAATGACAAGAGGCGTAAGACACTAGTGCAGTGTATTATTACATAGCTATCGAAAGATTGCTGCTCAAAGTCCCTTGATGGGAATAGTTAAAGGAAATTTGCCACCAGTTTCACCTGCACTAACCTGTCGGTACCAACAGATAGTGCAGGTGACACTAATGACAAAGGTCCTTGCCTTGTCCCGTTCCGTGGAGGGGATCTCCGGTAATCTTCTCTGTTAAGCTTCAGCTCTAGGCCCGGCTTGGGGCACGAGTGGAGCTTAGGAATGTCACTGCTGCTACGAGTCCAGCAGAGAGCAGCAGCGGCTAGGGGCATTGGCAGAGCTTAGTGACATCACCGCTGCTGCTCCCTGCTTGGTCCCGCTGCTAAAGAACAGCAGTGGTGATGTCCCTATGCTCCGCCCATGCACCAAGCTGGCCAGAGCTGAAGCTTAACAGAGAAGATCACCGGAGATTCCCGCCACTGAACGGGAAAAGGTAAGTACCGTTGTCACCAGTGTCACCTGCACTATCTGTCAGTACCGCCACTTTTGTGTAGGTGACACTGGTGACATATTTCCATTAAAAACAATAAAAGAAAAAGAAGGTTAATAAAATAATTAAAAAAGAAAAAAACTTCTACAAAAATATCCCTAAAAAAACATATTTGGTATGAAATAAAAAATTAAGAAAGTAGAAAAAATATATAAAAATTCCCCCAAAAACTATATAACCCCATACAAATCCCTCACAATGCCATAACCATGCACTGCCTGTCAGAATAATGCTAAGAGGAATAATACACTGCACCACAATAGTAGTGCAGTGTTTTATAGAAATAATCAGATCTTTGGTGAAAGGTTGCCCTCTAATGGGAATATGGGTGAAAAAAACAACCCATAAAATGAAAGTGTAATAACATGATTTATTAACCCCCCCCCCCTCCCCCACCAACAAAAAAAGAAAAAGAAAACAGTAGAAAGGCAGAAATGCTTTTGAAAAAAGAAATACACAATAATAATTTATAAAATTTTCTGCCCCCTCCCCCAAAGAAAACATATATTACCCTTAAAATGCATGAATAAATAAATGAAAATTAAGACATAACCCAAACATTACAAAAACAAACCCTCCAAAAACCTGTCAATAGTCTGCGTCAACATCATCCTGGGATGATGGGAGGAGTAGTACACTGCACTACTATAGAAATAAAAATCCCTATCATCTAAATCCCAATGTGTTCCATTTTTTTTTTGTTCCTTTTTCTTATGCGGTTTCATAATCCCTGAGATAAGTAGTTCTGGCCCTAGAGTGTTATATATATTAGCGTCTGTAGCATGTATCAGAAACATGTTATCATACCTGTGTCTTTTTACAGGTGACTGATGTTCGGTGAGAAGGTGAAAGTGACCTATACCCCCGTCAACTGCAAGAAAGGAACCACAGGACAGGTAATTAATATTTATATTAATTACTGATAACAATCAGGCTAGATGTAATATCTAGACCTGCAGAGATGTCATAGTCTCCACCTTATACATGAACATATATGTGTTGTTAATAAGCATATCGTCTATGGACAGCTTCTTATATAACACAACCATGTCTCAGGTACAGAGAATAGGAACATTTATGATCCTTAATATCTGTTTTTTATTTGTAGGAATTCCTTTATCAATATTTAATAGAATAGACCCGACTTACCCCAAGGTTTACAAGTTTCCTTTAGACAAACTGACTGCAGATTTAGAACATAACTGTAATGTAAAAAAAAATCAATAATTTGTTTTTGCTACAAATATATAATTATAAAAATAATGAGAATTAAAAAACTATATATTAAAAGACTAGAGCCATAATAATACATAGCCTGTTGAAATAATCATGAAGCGCATAATACACTGCACTTTAATACTAGTGCAGTGTATTATATGAGCGATCTTAAGATCGCTGTTAAAAGTCCCCTTTGTAAAAAAAAACGTAAAGGCTAGCTAGGAATTTTCATCCGGAATAACTATTGCCGGAGGTTCCAAGCGTACATTACCGTCATCATAGATGGCAATGTATTCTGCCCGGATCCTATGTAAATGAAGTTAAAAATAAACAATTTATAAAATAATACACCCCACCCAAACCCCTACAAAAAAATAAATGTTTATATAAAAAAGAATAAAAAAAAAAATAACCCATTTCTCCCCTCACATAAGCTATAATTAAAAATCGGCTGTCAACATAATGCTGACAGCGATAATACACTGCACTATAACACTATTGCAATGTATTATATGGGTGATCACAAGATCACTGGGGAAAGGCCTCATCGAATTTGTTAAAAAAAAGACCAAAAAAAAAATAAAGAAAAAAAAGTTAAAAAAAATATTCAAACAGAACACCCTAAAAAAAAATATTAAAAAAAGAAAAAAAAATTTAAAACCAAAAACCCAAAATAAAACCCCTGACAATACTGTAACCATACATTGTCTTTTAGAATAATGACAAGAGGCGTAAGACACTAGTGCAGTGTATTATTACATAGCTATCGAAAGATTGCTGCTCAAAGTCCCTTGATGGGAATAGTTAAAGGAAATTTGTCACCAGTTTCACCTGCACTAACCTGTCGGTACCAACAGATAGTGCAGGTGACACTAATGACAAAGGTCCTTGACTTGTCCCGTTCCGTGGAGGGGATCTCCGGTAATCTTCTCTGTTAAGCTTCAGCTCTAGGCCCGGCTTGGGGCACGAGTGGAGCTTAGGAATGTCACTGCTGCTACGAGTCCAGCAGAGAGCAGAAGCGGCTAGGGGCATTGGCAGAGCTTAGTGACATCACCGCTGCTGCTCCCTGCTTGGTCCCGCTGCTAAAGAACAGCAGTGGTGATGTCCCTATGCTCCGCCCATGCACCAAGCTGGCCAGAGCTGAAGCTTAACAGAGAAGATCACCGGAGATTCCCGCCACTGAACGGGAAAAGGTAAGTACCGTTGTCACCAGTGTCACCTGCACTATCTGTCAGTACCGCCACTTTTGTGTAGGTGACACTGGTGACATATTTCCATTAAAAACAATAAAAGAAAAAGAAGGTTAATAAAATAATTAAAAAAGAAAAAAAACTTCTACAAAAATATCCCTACAAAAACATATTTGGTATGAAATATAAAATTAAGAAAGTAGAAAAAATATATAAAAATTCCCCCAAAAACTATATAACCCCATACAAATCCCTCACAATGCCATAACCATGCACTGCCTGTCAGAATAATGCTAAGAGGAACAATACACTGCACCACAATAGTAGTGCAGTGTTTTATAGAAATAATCAGATCTTTGGTGAAAGGTTGCCCTCTAATGGGAATATGGGTGAAAAAAACAACCCATAAAATAAAAGTGTAATAACATGATTTATTAACCCCCCCCTCCCCCACCAACAAAAAAAGAAAAAGAAAACAGTAGAAAGGCAGAAATGCTTTTGAAAAAAGAAATACACAATAATAATTTATAAAATGTTCTGCCCCCTCCCCCAAAGAAAACATATATTACCCTTAAAATGTATGAATAAATAAATGAAAATTAAGACATAACCCAAACATTACAAAAGCAAACCCTCCAAAAACCTGTCAATAGTCTGCGTCAACATCATCCTGGGATGATGGGAGGAGTAGTACACTGCACTACTATAGAAATAAAAATCCCTATCATCTAAATCCCAATGTGTTCCATTTTTTTTTGTTCCTTTTTCTTATGCGGTTTCATAATCCCTGAGATAAGTAGTTCTGGCCCTAGAGTGTTATATATATTAGCGTCTGTAGCATGTATCAGGAACATGTTATTATACCTGTGTCTTTTTACAGGTGACTGATGTTCGGTGAGAAGGTGAAAGTGACCTATACCCCCGTCAACTGCAAGAAAGGAACCACAGGACAGGTAATTAATATTTATATTAATTACTGATAACAATCAGGCTAGATGTAATATCTAGACCTGCAGAGATGTCATAGTCTCCACCTTATACATGAACATATATGTGTTGTTAATAAGCATATCGTCTATGGACAGCTTCTTATATAACACAACCATGTCTCAGGTACAGAGAATAGGAACATTTATGATCCTTAATATCTGTTTTTTATTTGTAGGAATTCCTTTATCAATATTTAATAGAATAGACCCAACTTACCCCAAGGTTTACAAGTTTCCTTTAGACAAACTGACTGCAGATTTAGAACATAACTGTAATGTAAAGAAAAATCTATAATTTGTTTTTGCTACAAATATATAATTATAAAAATAATGAGAATTAAAAAACTATGTATTAAAAGACTATAGCCATAATAATACATAGCCTGTGTAAATAATCATGAAGCGCATAATACACTGCACTTTAATACTAGTGCAGTGTATTATATGAGCGATCTTAAGATCGCTGTTAAAAGTCCCCTTTGTAAAAAAAACGTAAAGGCTAGCTAGGAATTTTCATCCGGAATAACTATTGCCGAAGGTTCCAAGCGTACATTACCGTCATCATAGATGGCAATGTATTCTGCTCGGATCCTATGTAAATGAAGTTAAAAATAAACAATTTATAAAATAATTCACCCCACCCAAACCCCTACAAAAAAATAAATGTTTATATAAAAAAGAATAAAAAAAAAATAACCCATTTCTCCCCTCACATAAGCTATAATTAAAAATCGGCTGTCAACATAATGCTGACAGCGATAATACACTGCACTATAACACTATTGCAATGTATTATATGGGTGATCACAAGATCACTGGGGAAAGGCCTCTCATCGAATTTGTAAAAAAAAAGACCAAAAAATAAAAAATAAAGAAAAAAAAGTAAAAAAAAATATTCAAACAGAACACCCTAAAAAAAACATATTAAAAAAAGAAAAAAAAATTTAAAACCAAAAACCCGAAATAAAACCCCTGACAATACTGTAACCATACATTGTCTTTTAGAATAATGACAAGAGGCGTAAGACACTAGTGCAGTGTATTATTACATAGCTATCGAAAGATTGCTGCTCAAAGTCCCTTGATGGGAATAGTTAAAGGAAATTTGTCACCAGTTTCACCTGCACTAACCTGTCGGTACCAACAGATAGTGCAGGTGACACTAATGACAAAGGTCCTTGCCTTGTCCCGTTCCGTGGAGGGGATCTCCGGTAATCTTCTCTGTTAAGCTTCAGCTCTAGGCTCGGCTTGGGGCACGAGTGGAGCTTAGGAATGTCACTGCTGCTACGAGTCCAGCAGAGAGCAGCAGCGGCTAGGGGCATTGGCAGAGCTTAGTGACATCACCGCTGCTGCTCCCTGCTTGGTCCCGCTGCTAAAGAACAGCAGTGGTGATGTCCCTATGCTCCGCCCATGCACCAAGCTGGCCAGAGCTGAAGCTTAACAGAGAAGATCACCGGAGATTCCCGCCACTGAACGGGAAAAGGTAAGTACCGTTGTCACCAGTGTCACCTGCACTATCTGTCAGTACCGCCACTTTTGTGTAGGTGACACTGGTGACATATTTCCATTAAAAACAATAAAAGAAAAAGAAGGTTAATAAAATAATTAAAAAAGAAAAAAACTTCTACAAAAATATCCCTAAAAAAACATATTTGGTATGAAATATAAAATTAAGAAAGTAGAAAAAATATATAAAAATTCCCCCAAAAACTATATAACCCCATACAAATCCCTCACAATGCCATAACCATGCACTGCCTGTCAGAATAATGCTAAGAGGAATAATACACTGCACCACAATAGTAGTGCAGTGTTTTATAGAAATAATCAGATCTTTGGTGAAAGGTTGCCCTCTAATGGGAATATGGGTGAAAAAAACAACCCATAAAATAAAAGTGTAATAACATGATTTATTAACCCCCCCCCTCCCCCACCAACAAAAAAAAGAAAAAGAAAACAGTAGAAAGGCAGAAATGCTTTTGAAAAAAGAAATACACAATAATAATTTATAAAATATTCTGCCCCCTCCCCCAAAGAAAACATATATTACCCTTAAAATGTATGAATAAATAAATGAAAATTAAGACATAACCCAAACATTACAAAAGCAAACCCTCCAAAAACCTGTCAATAGTCTGCGTCAACATCATCCTGGGATGATGGGAGGAGTAGTACACTGCACTACTATAGAAATAAAAATCCCTATCATCTAAATCCCAATGTGTTCCATTTTTTTTGTTCCTTTTTCTTATGCGGTTTCATAATCCCTGAGATAAGTAGTTCTGGCCCTAGAGTGTTATATATATTAGCGTCTGTAGCATGTATCAGGAACATGTTATCATACCTGTGTCTTTTTACAGGTGACTGATGTTCGGTGAGAAGGTGAAAGTGACCTATACCCCCGTCAACTGCAAGAAAGGAACCACAGGACAGGTAATTAATATTTATATTAATTACTGATAACAATCAGGCTAGATGTAATATCTAGACCTGCAGAGATGTCATAGTCTCCACCTTATACATGAACATATATGTGTTGTTAATAAGCATATCGTCTATGGACAGCTTCTTATATAACACAACCATGTCTCAGGTACAGAGAATAGGAACATTTATGATCCTTAATATCTGTTTTTTATTTGTAGGAATTCCTTTATCAATATTTAATAGAATAGACCCAACTTACCCCAAGGTTTACAAGTTTCCTTTAGACAAACTGACTGCAGATTTAGAACATAACTGTAATGTAAAGAAAAATCTATAATTTGTTTTTGCTACAAATATATAATTATAAAAATAATGAGAATTAAAAAACTATGTATTAAAAGACTATAGCCATAATAATACATAGCCTGTGTAAATAATCATGAAGCGCATAATACACTGCACTTTAATACTAGTGCAGTGTATTATATGAGCGATCTTAAGATCGCTGTTAAAAGTCCCCTTTGTAAAAAAAAACGTAAAGGCTAGCTAGGAATTTTCATCCGGAATAACTATTGCCGGAGGTTCCAAGCGTACATTACCGTCATCATAGATGGCAATGTATTCTGCTCGGATCCTATGTAAATGAAGTTAAAAATAAACAATTTATAAAATAATTCACCCCACCCAAACCCCTACAAAAAAATAAATGTTTATATAAAAAAGAATAAAAAAAAAATAACCTATTTCTCCCCTCACATAAGCTATAATTAAAAATCGGCTGTCAACATAATGCTGACAGCGATAATACACTGCACTATAACACTATTGCAATGTATTATATGGGTGATCACAAGATCACTGGGGAAAGGCCTCTCATTGAATTTGTTAAAAAAAAGACCAAAAAAAAATTAATAAAGAAAAAAAAGTTAAAAAAAATATTCAAACAGAACACCCTAAAAAAAAATATTAAAAAAAGAAAAAAAAATTTAAAACCAAAAACCCAAAATAAAACCCCTGACAATACTGTAACCATACATTGTCTTTTAGAATAATGACAAGAGGCGTAAGACACTAGTGCAGTGTATTATTACATAGCTATCGAAAGATTGCTGCTCAAAGTCCCTTGATGGGAATAGTTAAAGGAAATTTGTCACCAGTTTCACCTGCACTAACCTGTCGGTACCAACAGATAGTGCAGGTGACACTAATGACAAATGTCCTTGCCTTGTCCCGTTCCGTGGAGGGGATCTCCGGTAATTTTCTCTGTTAAGCTTCAGCTCTAGGCCCGGCTTGGGGCACGAGTGGAGCTTAGGAATGTCACTGCTGCTACGAGTCCAGCAGAGAGCAGAAGCGGCTAGAGGCATTGGCAGAGCTTAGTGACATCACCGCTGCTGCTCCCTGCTTGGTCCCGCTGCTAAAGAACAGCAGTGGTGATGTCCCTATGCTCCGCCCATGCACCAAGCTGGCCAGAGCTGAAGCTTAACAGAGAAGATCACCGGAGATTCCCGCCACTGAACGGGAAAAGGTAAGTACCTGTTACGCCGAGCGCTCCGGGTTCCCGCTCCTCCCCGGAGCGCTCGCTTCTCCCTCTCCGCTGCAGCGCTCCGGTCACGTCCTCTGACCCGGGGCGCTGCGATCCTGCTGTCAGCCGGGATGCGATTCGCGATGCGGGTAGCGCCCGCTCGCGATGCGCACCCCGGCTCCCCTACCTGACTCGCTCCCCGTCTGTTCTGTCCCGGCGCGCGCGGCCCCGCTCCCTAGGGCGCGCGCGCGCCGGGTCTCTGCGATTTAAAGGGCCACTGCGCCGCTGATTGGCGCAGTGGTTCCAATTAGGGTTATCACCTGTGCACTTCCCTTTATTACCTCACTTCCCTTGCACTCCCTTGCCGGATCTTGTTGCCTTAGTGCCAGTGAAAGCGTTCCTTGTGTGTCCCTTGCCAGTGTTTCCAGACCTTCTGCCGTTGCCCCTGACTACGATCCTTGCTGCCTGCCCCGACCTTCTGCTACGTCCGACCTTGCTTCTGCCTACTCCCTTGTACCGCGCCTATCTTCAGCAGCCAGAGAGGTGAGCCGTTGCTAGTGGATACGACCTGGTCACTACCGCCGCAGCAAGACCATCCCGCTTTGCGGCGGGCTCTGGTGAAAACCAGTAGTGGCTTAGAACCGGTCCACTAGCACGGTCCACGCCAATCCCTCTCTGGCACAGAGGGTCCACTACCTGCCAGCCGGCATCGTGACAGTAGATCCGGCCATGGATCCCGCTGAAGTTCCTCTGCCAGTTGTCGCTGACCTCACCACGGTGGTCGCCCAGCAGTCACAACAGATTGCGCAACAAGGCCAACAGCTGTCTCAACTGACCGTTATGCTACAACAGTTGCTACCACAGCTTCAGCAGTCATCTCCTCCGCCAGCTCCTGCACCTCCTCCGCAGCGAGTGGCCGCTCCTGGGATACGCTTATCCTTGCCGGATAAATTTGATGGGGACTCTAAGTTTTGCCGTGGCTTCCTTTCCCAATGTTCCCTGCATCTGGAGATGATGTCGGACCTGTTTCCCACTGAAAGGTCTAAGGTGGCTTTCGTAGTCAGTCTTCTGTCCGGAAAAGCCCTGTCATGGGCCACACCGCTCTGGGACCGCAATGACCCCGTCACTGCCTCTGTACACTCCTTCTTCTCGGAAATCCGAAGTGTCTTTGAGGAACCTGCCCGAGCCTCTTCTGCTGAGACTGCCCTGTTGAACCTGGTCCAGGGTAATTCTTCCGTTGGCGAGTATGCCGTACAATTCCGTACACTTGCTTCAGAATTGTCCTGGAATAATGAGGCCCTCTGCGCGACCTTCAAAAAAGGCCTATCCAGCAACATTAAAGATGTTCTGGCCGCACGAGAAATTCCTGCTAACCTACATGAACTTATTCACCTAGCCACTCGCATTGACATGCGTTTTTCTGAAAGGCGTCAGGAACTCCGTCAAGATATGGACTCTGTTCGCACGAGGCGTTTCGTCTCCTCGGCTCCTCTCTCCTCTGGTACCCTGCAATCTGTTCCTGTGTCTCCCGCCGTGGAGGCTATGCAGGTCGACCGGTCTCGCCTGACACCTCAAGAGAGGACACGACGCCGTATGGAGAACCTCTGCCTGTACTGTGCCAGTACCGAACACTTCCTGAGGGATTGTCCTATCCGTCCTCCCCGCCTGGAAAGACGTACGCTGACTCCGCACAAAGGTGAGACAGTCCTTGATGTCTACTCTGCTTCTCCACGTCTTACTGTGCCTGTGCGGATGTCTGCCTCTGCCTTCTCCTTCTCTACAGTGGCCTTCTTGGACTCTGGATCTGCAGGAAATTTTATTTTGGCCTCTCTCGTCAACAGGTTCAACATCCCAGTGACCAGTCTCGCCAGACCCCTCTACATCAATTGTGTAAATAATGAAAGATTGGACTGTGCCATACGTTACCGCACGGAGCCCCTTCTTATGAGTATCGGATCTCATCATGAGAGGATTGAACTTTTGGTCCTCCCCAATTGCACCTCGGAGATTCTCCTTGGACTTCCCTGGCTTCAACTTCATTCCCCAACCCTGGATTGGTCCACTGGGGAGATCAAGAGTTGGGGGTCCTCTTGTTCCAAGAACTGTCTAAAACCGGTTCCCAGTAACCCTTGCCGTAACTCTGTGGTTCCTCCAGTAACCGGTCTCCCTAAGGCCTATATGGACTTCGCGGATGTTTTCTGCAAAAAACAAGCTGAGACTCTACCTCCTCACAGGCCTTATGATTGCCCTATCGACCTCCTCCCGGGTACTACTCCACCCCGGGGCAGAATTTATCCTCTCTCTGCCCCAGAGACTCTTGCCATGTCCGAATACGTCCAGGAGAATCTAAAAAAGGGCTTTATCCGTAAATCCTCCTCTCCTGCCGGAGCCGGATTTTTCTTTGTGTCCAAAAAAGATGGCTCCCTACGTCCTTGCATTGACTACCGCGGTCTTAATAAAATCACGGTTAAGAACCGCTACCCCTTACCCCTCATCTCTGAACTCTTTGATCGCCTCCAAGGTGCCCACATCTTCACTAAATTGGACTTAAGAGGCGCCTATAACCTCATCCGCATCAGAGAGGGGGACGAGTGGAAAACGGCATTTAACACCAGAGATGGACACTTTGAGTATCTGGTCATGCCCTTTGGACTGTGCAATGCCCCTGCCGTCTTCCAAGACTTTGTCAATGAAATTTTTCGTGATCTGTTATACTCCTGTGTTGTGGTATATCTGGACGATATCCTAATTTTTTCTGCCAATCTAGAAGAACACCGCCAGCATGTCCGTATGGTTCTTCAGAGACTTCGTGACAACCAACTCTATGCCAAAATTGAGAAATGTCTGTTTGAATGCCAATCTCTTCCTTTTCTAGGATATTTGGTCTCTGGCCAGGGACTACAGATGGATCCAGACAAACTCTCTGCCGTCTTAAATTGGCCACGCCCCTCCGGACTCCGTGCTATCCAACGCTTTTTGGGGTTCGCCAATTATTACAGGCAATTTATTCCACATTTTTCTACCATTGTGGCTCCTATCGTGGCTTTAACCAAGAAAAATGCTGATCCCAAGTCTTGGCCTCCTCAAGCAGAGGACTCCTTTAAACGACTCAAGTCTGCCTTTTCTTCGGCTCCCGTGCTCTCCAGACCTGACCCTTCCAAACCCTTCCTATTGGAGGTTGATGCCTCCTCAGTAGGAGCTGGAGCTGTTCTTCTACAAAAAAATTCTTCCGGGCATGCTGTCACTTGTGGTTTTTTCTCTAGGACCTTCTCTCCAGCGGAGAGGAACTACTCCATCGGGGATCGAGAGCTTCTAGCCATTAAATTAGCACTTGAGGAATGGAGGCATCTACTGGAGGGATCAAGATTTCCTGTTATTATCTACACCGACCACAAGAACCTCTCCTACCTCCAGTCGGCCCAACGGCTGAATCCTCGCCAGGCCCGGTGGTCTCTGTTCTTTGCCCGATTTAATTTTGAGATTCACTTTCGTCCTGCCGATAAGAACATTAGGGCCGATGCTCTCTCTCGTTCCTCGGATGCCTCAGAAGTTGATCTCCCTCCGCAACACATCATTCCACCTGACTGCCTGATCTCCACTTCTCCTGCCTCCATCAGGCAGACTCCTCCAGGAAAGACCTTTGTTTCTCCACGCCAACGCCTCGGAATCCTCAAATGGGGTCACTCCTCCCATCTCGCAGGTCATGCGGGCATCAAGAAATCTGTGCAACTCATCTCCCGCTTCTATTGGTGGCCGACTCTGGAGACGGATGTTGGGGACTTTGTGCGAGCCTGCACTATCTGTGCCCGGGATAAGACTCCTCGCCAGAAGCCCGCTGGTTTTCTTCATCCTCTGCCTGTCCCCGAACAGCCTTGGTCTCTGATTGGTATGGATTTTATTACTGATTTACCCCCTTCCCGTGGCAACACCGTTATTTGGGTGGTCGTTGATCGATTCTCCAAAATGGCACATTTCATCCCTCTTCCTGGTCTTCCTTCTGCGCCTCAGTTGGCTAAACAATTTTTTGTACACATTTTTCGTCTTCACGGGTTGCCTACGCAGATTGTCTCGGATAGAGGGGTCCAATTCGTGTCTAAATTCTGGAGAGCTCTCTGTAAACAACTCAAGATTAAATTAAATTTTTCCTCTGCATATCATCCCCAGTCCAATGGACAAGTAGAAAGAATTAACCAGATCCTGGGTGATTATTTGCGACATTTTGTTTCCTCCCGCCAGGATGACTGGGCAGATCTCCTTCCATGGGCCGAATTCTCGTATAACTTCAGGGTCTCTGAATCTTCCTCCAAATCCCCATTTTTCGTGGTGTACGGCCGTCACCCTCTTCCCCCCCTCCCTACCCCCTTGCCCTCTGGTCTGCCCGCTGTGGATGAAATTTCTCGTGACCTTTCCATTATATGGAGAGAGACCCAAAATTCTCTCTTACAGGCTTCTTCACGCATGAAGAGATTCGCGGATAAGAAAAGAAGAGCTCCCCCCGTTTTTTCCCCTGGAGACAAGGTATGGCTCTCCGCTAAATATGTCCGCTTCCGTGTCCCTAGCTACAAGTTGGGACCACGCTATCTTGGTCCTTTCAAAATTTTGTCTCAAATTAATCCTGTCTCTTATAAACTTCTTCTTCCTCCTTCTCTTCGTATCCCTAATGCCTTTCACGTCTCTCTTCTCAAACCACTCATCCTCAACCGTTTTTCTCCCAAATCTGTTCCTCCCACTCCTGTTTCCGGCTCCTCGGACGTCTTCTCGGTCAAGGAGATTTTGGCTGCCAAAAAGGTCAGAGGAAAAAATTTTTTTTTAGTAGACTGGGAGGGTTGTGGTCCTGAAGAGAGATCCTGGGAACCTGAGGACAACATCCTTGACAAAAGTCTGCTCCTCAGGTTCTCAGGCTCCAAGAAGAGGGGGAGACCCAAGGGGGGGGGTACTGTTACGCCGAGCGCTCCGGGTTCCCGCTCCTCCCCGGAGCGCTCGCTTCTCCCTCTCCGCTGCAGCGCTCCGGTCACGTCCTCTGACCCGGGGCGCTGCGATCCTGCTGTCAGCCGGGATGCGATTCGCGATGCGGGTAGCGCCCGCTCGCGATGCGCACCCCGGCTCCCCTACCTGACTCGCTCCCCGTCTGTTCTGTCCCGGCGCGCGCGGCCCCGCTCCCTAGGGCGCGCGCGCGCCGGGTCTCTGCGATTTAAAGGGCCACTGCGCCGCTGATTGGCGCAGTGGTTCCAATTAGGGTTATCACCTGTGCACTTCCCTTTATTACCTCACTTCCCTTGCACTCCCTTGCCGGATCTTGTTGCCTTAGTGCCAGTGAAAGCGTTCCTTGTGTGTCCCTTGCCAGTGTTTCCAGACCTTCTGCCGTTGCCCCTGACTACGATCCTTGCTGCCTGCCCCGACCTTCTGCTACGTCCGACCTTGCTTCTGCCTACTCCCTTGTACCGCGCCTATCTTCAGCAGCCAGAGAGGTGAGCCGTTGCTAGTGGATACGACCTGGTCACTACCGCCGCAGCAAGACCATCCCGCTTTGCGGCGGGCTCTGGTGAAAACCAGTAGTGGCTTAGAACCGGTCCACTAGCACGGTCCACGCCAATCCCTCTCTGGCACAGAGGGTCCACTACCTGCCAGCCGGCATCGTGACAGTACCGTTGTCACCAGTGTCACCTGCACTATCTGTCAGTACCGCCACTTTTGTGTAGGTGACACTGGTGACATATTTCCATTAAAAACAATAAAAGAAAAAGAAGGTTAATAAAATAATTAAAAAAGAAAAAAAACGTCTACAAAAATATCCCTAAAAAAACATATTTGATATGAAATATAAAATTAAGAAAATAGAAAAAATATAAAAATTCCCCCCAAAACTATGTAACCCCATACAAATCCCTCACAATGCCATAACCATGCACTGCCTGTCAGAATAATGCTAAGAGGAATAATACACTGCACCACAATAGTAGTGCAGTGTTTTATAGAAATAATCAGATCTTTGGTGAAAGGTTGCCCTCTAATGGGAATATGGGTGAAAAAAACAACCCATAAAATAAAAGTGTAATAACATGATTTATTAACCCCCCCCCCTCCCCCACCAACAAAAAAAGAAAAAGAAAACAGTAGAAAGGCAGAAATGCTTTTGAAAAAAGAAATACACAATAATAATTTATAAAATTTTCTGCCCCCTCCCCCAAAGAAAACATATATTACCCTTAAAATGTATGAATAAATAAATGAAAATTAAGACATAACCCAAACATTACAAAAACAAACCCTCCAAAAACCTGTCAATAGTCTGCGTCAACATCATCCTGGGATGATGGGAGGAGTAGTACACTGCACTACTATAGAAATAAAAATCCCTATCATCTAAATCCCAATGTGTTCCATTTTTTTTTGTTCCTTTTTCTTATGCGGTTTCATAATCCCTGAGATAAGTAGTTCTGGCCCTAGAGTGTTATATATATTAGCGTCTGTAGCATGTATCAGAAACATGTTATCATACCTGTGTCTTTTTACAGGTGACTGATGTTCGGTGAGAAGGTGAAAGTGACCTATACCCCCGTCAACTGCAAGAAAGGAACCACAGGACAGGTAATTAATATTTATATTAATTACTGATAACAATCAGGCTAGATGTAATATCTAGACCTGCAGAGATGTCATAGTCTCCACCTTATACATGAACATATATGTGTTGTTAATAAGCATATCGTCTATGGACAGCTTCTTATATAACACAACCATGTCTCAGGTACAGAGAATAGGAACATTTATGATCCTTAATATCTGTTTTTTATTTGTAGGAATTCCTTTATCAATATTTAATAGAATAGACCCAACTTACCCCAAGGTTTACAAGTTTCCTTTGGACAAACTGACTGCAGATTTAGAACATAACTGTAATGTAAAGAAAAATCTATAATTTGTTTTTGCTACAAATATATAATTATAAAAATAATGAGAATTAAAAAACTATATATTAAAAGACTAGAGCCATAATAATACATAGCCTGTTGAAATAATCATGAAGCGCATAATACACTGCACTTTAATACTAGTGCAGTGTATTATATGAGCGATCTTAAGATCGCTGTTAAAAGTCCCCTTTGTAAAAAAAAACGTTAAGGCTAGCTAGGAATTTTCATCCGGAATAACTATTGCCGGAGGTTCCAAGCGTACATTACCGTCATCATAGATGGCAATGTATTCTGCCCGGATCCTATGTAAATGAAGTTAAAAATAAACAATTTATAAAATAATTCACCCCACCCAAACCCCTACAAAAAAATAAATGTTTATATAAAAAAGAATAAAAAAAAATAACCCATTTCTCCCCTCACATAAGCTATAATTAAAAATCGTCTGTCAACATAATGCTGACAGCGATAATACACTGCACTATAACACTATTGCAATGTATTATATGGGTGATCACAAGATCACTGGGGAAAGGCCTCTCATCGAATTTGTTAAAAAAAAGACCAAAAAATAAAAAATAAAGAAAAAAAAGTAAAAAAAAATATTCAAACAGAACACCCTAAAAAAAAACATAATAAAAAAAGAAACAAAATTTTTAAACCAAAAACCCGAAATAAAACCCCTGACAATACTGTAACCATACATTGTCTTTTAGAATAATGACAAGAGGCGTAAGACACTAGTGCAGTGTATTATTACATAGCTATCGAAAGATTGCTGCTCAAAGTCCCTTGATGGGAATAGTTAAAGGAAATTTGTCACCAGTTTCACCTGCACTAACCTGTCGGTACCAACAGATAGTGCAGGTGACACTAATGACAAAGGTCCTTGCCTTGTCCCGTTCCGTGGAGGGGATCTCCGGTAATCTTCTCTGTTAAGCTTCAGCTCTAGGCCCGGCTTGGGGCACGAGTGGAGCTTAGGAATGTCACTGCTGCTACGAGTCCAGCAGAGAGCAGCAGCGGCTAGGGGCATTGGCAGAGCTTAGTGACATCACCCCTGCTGCTCCCTGCTTGGTCCCGCTGCTAAAGAACAGCAGTGGTGATGTCCCTATGCTCCGCCCATGCACCAAGCTGGCCAGAGCTGAAGCTTAACAGAGAAGATCACCGGAGATTCCCGCCACTGAACGGGAAAAGGTAAGTACCGTTGTCACCAGTGTCACCTGCACTATCTGTCAGTACCGCCACTTTTGTGTAGGTGACACTGGTGACATATTTCCATTAAAAACAATAAAAGAAAAAGAAGGTTAATAAAATAATTAAAAAAGAAAAAAACTTCTACAAAAATATCCCTAAAAAAACATATTTGGTATGAAATATAAAATTAAGAAAGTAGAAAAAATATATAAAAATTCCCCCAAAAACTATATAACCCCATACAAATCCCTCACAATGCCATAACCATGCACTGCCTGTCAGAATAATGCTAAGAGGAATAATACACTGCACCACAATAGTAGTGCAGTGTTTTATAGAAATAATCAGATCTTTGGTGAAAGGTTGCCCTCTAATGGGAATATGGGTGAAAAAAACAACCCATAAAATAAAAGTGTAATAACATGATTTATTAACCCCCCCCCCTCCCCCACCAACAAAAAAAGAAAAAGAAAACAGTAGAAAGGCAGAAATGCTTTTGAAAAAAGAAATACACAATAATAATTTATAAAATTTTCTGCCCCCTCCCCCAAAGAAAACATATATTACCCTTAAAATGTATGAATAAATAAATGAAAATTAAGACATAACCCAAACATTACAAAAACAAACCCTCCAAAAACCTGTCAATAGTCTGCGTCAACATCATCCTGGGATGATGGGAGGAGTAGTACACTGCACTACTATAGAAATAAAAATCCCTATCATCTAAATCCCAATGTGTTCCATTTTTTTTTTGTTCCTTTTTCTTATGCGGTTTCATAATCCCTGAGATAAGTAGTTCTGGCCCTAGAGTGTTATATATATTAGCGTCTGTAGCATGTATCAGAAACATGTTATCATACCTGTGTCTTTTTACAGGTGACTGATGTTCGGTGAGAAGGTGAAAGTGACCTATACCCCCGTCAACTGCAAGAAAGGAACCACAGGACAGGTAATTAATATTTATATTAATTACTGATAACAATCAGGCTAGATGTAATATCTAGACCTGCAGAGATGTCATAGTCTCCACCTTATACATGAACATATATGTGTTGTTAATAGGCATATCGTCTATGGACAGCTTCTTATATAACACAACCATGTCTCAGGTACAGAGAATAGGAACATTTATGATCCTTAATATCTGTTTTTTATTTGTAGGAATTCCTTTATCAATATTTAATAGAATAGACCCGACTTACCACAAGGTTTACAAGTTTCCTTTAGACAAACTGACTGCAGATTTAGAACATAACTGTAATGTAAAGAAAAATCAATAATTTGTTTTTGCTACAAATATATAATTATAAAAATAATGAGAATTAAAAAACTATATATTAAAAGACTATAGCCATAATAATACATAGCCTGTTGAAATAATCATGAAGCGCATAATACACTGCACTTTAACCACTTATGGACATAGGGCGTATCCATACGCCCCCGTTTCCAAGTCCTTAAGGACCGAGGGCGTATGGATACGCCCTGAGCATTTCCGGCCCCCACCGCTAGTCGGAGGAGAGCCGGAGCCGGATGCCTGCTGAAATCGTTCAGCAGGCATCCCGGCATATCGCCTAGGGGGGTCATTATGTCCCCCCATGTCGGCGATTGCCGCAGATCGCTGGACAATTCAGTCCAGCAATCTGCGGCGGATTCCGGGTCAATCGGGTCTCCAGTGACCCGATGACCCGGAATTACTGGCTGATCGGAGCCGTCAGAGACGGCCCCGAACAGCCAGAGTCTGCAGGAGTGAGGTGGCACTGGTGCCACCTCACGATTGCCCTGATTCGTCGGCCGGATTACCGGCCGACCAATCAGGGCGCCTGCTGCGGGTGTCACTCCCGCAACCCGCTCCGCCCCTCTTCCGGAGGACGTGGGCGGGTGCGGGAAGACGACCCCCGGTGCTGGGGACCCCGATCCCCGGCGTCCCTGTTGGGATCGGGGCCCCAGGAGCGACGGCGGCGGCGAGGGACTGACCTGTGCGGCGGCATCGTGGAGCAGCAGTTGGAGGTGAGTGACAGCCTCCTGCTGTTGCTTAGCAACAGCTCCCAGCATGCAACAAGGGCATGCTGGGAACTGTAGTTATGCAACAGCAGGAGGCAGACCACCACAACTCCCAGCATGCCCTTATGGGCATGCTGGGACTTGTAGTTTTGCAACAGCAGGAGGCACATTCTTTCTATGGAAAAGTGTACCTTCAGCTGTTGTGTAACTACAACTCCCAGCTTGCACAATCAGCTAAAGTGCATGCTGGGAGTTGTAGTGGTGCATCTGGTGGTTGCATAACTACAACTCCCAGCATGCCCGTTGGCTGTCGGTGACTGCTGAGAGTTGTAGTTTTGCAACAGCTGAAGGCACACTGAGTTAAGTAGTAAACCAGTGTGTCTCCAGCTGTTGCATAACTACAATCCCCAGCATCCCCAGCCAATGTAGTATGCCTCCGGCTGTTGCATAACTACAAGACCCAGCATGCCCTTCCGCTGTCCGTACATGCTGGGGGTTGTAGCTTTTGCAACAGCTGAAGGCACACTGGTTGCAAAACACTGAGTTTGTTACCAAACTCGGTGTTTCACAACCTGTGTGTCTCCAGCTGTTGCAAAACTACAACTCCCAGCATACACTGATAGACCGTACATGCTGGGAGTTGTAGTTTTGCAACAGCTGGATGTTTCCCCCCCAATGTGAACGTACAAGGTACACTCACATGGGCGGAGGATTACAGTAAGTATCCGGCTGCAAGTTTGAGCTGCGGCAAATTTTCTGTCGCAGCTCAAACTGCCAGCGAGAAACTACTGTGAACCCCCCGCCCATGCGACTGTACCCTAAAAACACTACACTACACTAACACACAATAAAATAAAAAGTAAAAAAATACTACATATACACATACCCCTACACAGCCCCCCTCCCCAATAAAAATGAAAATGTCTGGTACGTCACTGTTTCCAAAACGGAGCCTCCAGCGGTTGCAAAACTACAACTCCCAGCATGCACTGATAGACCGTACATGCTGGGAGTTGTAGTTTTGCAACAGCTGGATGTTCCCTCCCCCCCCCCCCAATGTGAACGTACAGGGTACACTCACATGGGCGGAGGATTACAGTAAGTATCCGGCTGCAAGTTTGAGGTGCGGCAAATTTTCTGCTGCAGCTCAAGCTGCCAGTGAGAAACTACTGTGAACCCCCGCCCGTGCGACTGTAACCTAAAAACACTACACTACCACAAAATAAAATAAAAAGTAAAAAACACTACATATACACATACCCCTACACAGCCCCCCTCCCCAATAAAAATGAAAAACGTCTGGTACGCCACTGTTTCCAGAACGGAGCCTCCAGCTGTTGCAAAACAACTACTCCCAGTATTGCCAGATAGCCACTGACTGTCCAGGCATGCTGGGAGTTTTACAACAGCTGGAGGCACCCTGTGGGAATCACTGGCGTAGAATACCCCTATGTCCACCCCTATGCAATCCCTAATTTAGGCCTCAAATGCGCATGGCGCTCTCACTTTGGAGCCCTGTCGTATTTCAAGGCAACAGTTTAGGGCCACATATGGGGTATCGCCGTACTCGGGAGAAATTGGGCTTCAAATTTTGTGGGGTATTTTCTGCTATTACCCTTTTTAAAAATGTAAAATTTTTGGGAAAACAAGCATTTTAGGTAAAAAATTTTTTTTTTTTTTTACATATACAAAAGTCATGAAACACCTGTGGGGTATAAAGGTTCACTTAACCCCTTGTTACGTTCCCCGAGGGGTCTAGTTTCCAAAATGGTATGCCATGTGGGTTTTTTTTTTGCTGTCCTGGCACCATAGGGGCTTCCTAAATGCGGCATGCCCCCAGAGCAAAATTTGCTTTCAAAAAGCCAAATGTGACTCCTTCTCTTCTGAGACCTGTAGTGCGCCAGCAGAGCACTTTTCACCCCCATATGGGGTGTTTTCTGAATCGGGAGAAATTGGGCTTCAAATTTTGGGGGGTGTTTTCTGCTATTACCCTTTTTAAAAATGTAAACATTTTGGGAAACCAAGCATTTTAGGTAAAAAAAAAAAAATTCACATATGCAAAAGTCGTGAAACACCTGTAGGGTATTAAGGTTCACATTACCCCTTGTTATGTTCCCCGAGGGGTCTAGTTTCCAAAATGGTATGCCATGTGTTTTTTTTTTTTGCTGTTCTGGCACCATAGGGGCTTCCTAAATGCGGCATGCCCCCAGAGCAAAATTTGCTTTCAAAAAGCCAAATGTGACTCCTTCTCTTCTGAGACCTGTAGTGCGCCAGCAGAGCACTTTTCACCCCCATATGGGGTGTTTTCTGAATCGGGAGAAATTGGGCTTCAAATTTTGGGGGGTATTTTCTGCTATTACCCTTTTTAAAAATGTAAAAATTTTGGGAAACCAAGCATATTAGGTAAAAAAAAATATTTTTTTTACATATGCAAAAGTCGTGAAACACCTGTAGGGTATTAAGGTTCACATTACCCCTTGTTACGTTCCCCGAGGGGTCTAGTTTCCAAAATGGTATGCCATGTGTTTTTTTTTTGCTGTTCTGGCACCATAGGGGCTTCCTAAATGCGGCATGCCCCAGAGCAAAATTTGCTTTCAAAAAGCCAAATGTGACTCCTTCTCTTCTGAGACCTGTAGTGCGCCAGCAGAGCAATTTTCACCCCCATATGGGGTGTTTTCTGAACCGGGAGAAATAGGGTTTCAAATTTTGGGGGGTATTTTCTGCTATTACACTTTTTAAAAATGTAAAATTTTTGGGAAACCAAGCATTTTAGGTAAAAAAAAAAATTTTTTTTTTACATATGCAACAGTCGTGAAACACCTGTGGGGTATTAAGGTTCACTTTACCCCTTGTTACGTTCCCTGAGGGGTCTAGTTTCCAAAATGGTATGCCATGTGTTTTTTTTTGCAGTTCTGGCACCATAGGGGCTTCCTAAAGGTGACATGCCCCCCAAAAACCATTTGACGCTCCTTCCCTTCTGAGCCCTCTACTGGGCCCGCCGAACAATTAACATAGACATATGAGGTATGTGCTTACTCGAGAGAAATTGGGTTTCAAATACAAGTAAAAATTTTCTCCTTTTTACCCCTTGCAAAAATTCAAAAATTGGGTCTACAAGAACATGCGAGTGTAAAAAATGAAGATTTTGAATTTTCTCCTTCACTTTGCTGCTATTCCTGTAAAACACCTAAAGGGTTAATACACTTATTGAATGTCATTTTGAATACTTTGGCGGGTGTAGTTTTTATAATGGGGTAATTTGTAGGGTATTTCTAATATGAAGACCCTTTAAATCCACTTCAAACCTGAACTGGTCCATGAAAAATAGCGAGTTTGAAAATTTTGTGAAACATTTCAAAATTGCTGCTGAACTTTGAAGCCCTCTGGTGTCTTCCAAAAGTAAAAACTCATAAATTTTATGATGCAAACATAAAGTAGACATATTGTATATGTGAACCCCCCAAAAAAATATTTTGAATATCCATTTTCCTTACAAGCAGAGAGCTTCAAAGTTAGAAAAATGCAAAATTTTCATTTTTTTCATCAAATTTGGTGATTTTTCACCAAGAAAGGATGCAAGTTACCATAAAATTTTACCACTTAGGTATAGTAGAATATGTCATGAAAAAACAATCTCGGAATCAGAAAGATAACTAAAAGCATTCCAGAGTTATTAATGTTTAAAGTGACAGTGGTCAGAATTGCAAAAAACGCTCCGGTCCTTAAGGTGAAAAAGGGCTCGGTCCTTAAGGGGTTAATACTAGTGCAGTGTATTATATGAGCGATCTTAAGATCGCTGTTAAAAGTCCCCTTTGTAAAAACAACTTAAAGGTTAGCTAGGAATTTTCAGCCGGAATAATTATTGCCGGAGGTTCCAAGCGTACATTACCGTCATCATAGATGGCAATGTATTCTGCCCGGATCCTATGTAAATGAAGTTAAAAATAAACAATTTATAAAATAATTCACCCCACCCCTACAAAAAAATAAATGTTTATATAAAAAAAAGAAATAAATAAATAACCCATTTCTCCCCTCACATAAGCTATAATTAAAAATCGGCTGTCAACATTATGCTGACAGCGATAATACACTGCACTATAACACTATTGAAATGTATTATATGGGTGATCACAAGATCACTGGGGAAAGGCCTCTCATCGTATTTGTTAAAAAAGACCAAAAAATAAAAAATAAAGAAAAAAAAGTTAAAAAAAATATTTTAACAGAACACCCTAAAAAAAACATATTAAAAAAAGGAAAAAAATTTAAAAACCAAAAACCCGAAATAAAACCCCTGACAATACTGTAACCATACATTGTCTTTTAGAATAATGACAAGAGGCCTAAGACACTAGTGCAGTGTATTATTACATAGCTATCGAAAGATTGCTGCTCAAAGTCCCTTGATGGGAATAGTTAAAGGAAAAATGTCACCAGTGTCACCTGCCCTAACCTGTCGGTACCAACAGATAGTGCAGGTGACACTAATGACAAAGGTCCTTGCCTTGTCCCGTTCCGTGGAGGGGATCTCCGGTAATCTTCTCTGTTAAGCTTCAGCTCTAGGCCCGGCTTGGGGCACGAGTGGAGTTTAGGAATGTCACTGCTGCTACGAGTCCAGCAGAGAGCAGCAGCGGCTAGGGGCATTGGCAGAGCTTAGTGACATCACCGCTGCTGCTCCCTGCTTGGTCCCGCTGCTAAAGAACAGCAGTGGTGATGTCCCTATGCTCCGCCCATGCACCAAGCTGGCCAGAGCTGAAGCTTAACAGAGAAGATCACCGGAGATTCCCACCACTGAACGGGAAAAGGTAAGTACCGTTGTCACCAGTGTCACCTGCACTATCTGTCAGTACCGCCACTTTTGTGTAGGTGACACTGGTGACATATTTCCATTCAAAACAATAAAAGAAAAAGAAGGTTAATAAAATAATTAAAAAAGAAAAAAAACTTCTACAAAAATATCCCTAAAAAACCATATTTGGTATGAAATATAAAATTAAGAAAATAGAAAAGAATATATAAAAATTCCCCTAAAAACTATATAACCCCATACAAATCCCTCACAATGCCATAACCATGCACTGCCTGTCAGAATAATGCTGAGAGGAATAATACACTGCACCACAATAGTAGTGCAGTGTTTTATAGAAATAATCAGATCTTTGGTGGAAGGTTGCCCTCTAATGGGAATATGGGTGAAAAAAACAACCCATAAAATAAAAGTGTAATAACATGATTTATTGACCAACAAAATAAGAAAAAGAAAACAGTAGAAAGGCAGAAATGCTTTTGAAAAAAGAAATACACAATAATAATTTATAAAATTTTCTGCCCCCTTCCCCAAAGAAAACATATATTACCCTTAAAATGTATGAATAAATAAATGAAAATTAAGACATAACCCAAACATAACAAAAACAAACCCTCCAAAAACCTGTCAATAGTCTGCGTCAACATCATCCTGGGATGATGGGAGGAGTAGTACACTGCACTACTATAGAAATAAAAATCCCTATCATCTAAATCCCAATGTGTTCCATTTTTTTTTGTTCCTTTTTCTTATGCAGTTTTATAATCCCTGAGATAAGTAGTTCTGGCCCTAGAGTGTTATATATATTAGCATCTGTAGCATGTATCAGGAACATGTTATCATACCTGTGTCTTTTTACAGGTGACTGATGTCCGGTGAGAAGGTGAAAGTGACCTATACCCCCGTCAACTGCAAGAAAGGAATCACAGGACAGGTAATTAATATTTATATTAATTACTGATAGCAATCAGGCTAGATGTAATATCTAGACCTGCAGAGATGTCATAGTCTCCACCTTATACATGAACATATATGTGTTGTTAATAAGCATATCGTCTATGGACAGCTTCTTATATAACACAACCATGTCTCAGGTACAGAGAATAGGAACATTTATGATCCTTAATATCTGTTTTTTATTTGTAGGAATTCCTTTATCAATATTTAATAGAATAGACCCGACTTACCCCAAGGTTTACAAGTTTCCTTTAGACAAACTGACTGCAGATTTAGAACATAACTGTAATGTAAAGAAAAATCTATAATTAGTTTTTGCTAGAAATATATAATTATAAAAATAATGAGAATTAAAAAACTATATATTAAAAGACTAGAGCCATAATAATACATAGCCTGTTGAAATAATCATGAAGCGCATAATACACTGCACTTTAATACTAGTGCAATGTATTATATGAGCGATCTTAAGATCGCTGTTAAAAGTCCCCTTTGTAAACAAAACGTAAAGGCTAGCTAGGAATTTTCATCCGGAATAACTATTGCCGGAGGTTCCAAGCGTACATTACCGTCATCATAGATGGCAATGTATTCTGCCCGAATCCTATGTAAATGAAGTTAAAAGTAAACAATTTATAAAATAATTCACCCCACCCCAACCCCTACAAAAAAATAAATGTTTATATAAAAAAGAATAAAAAAAAATAACCCATTTCTCACCTCACATAAGCTATAATTAAAAATCGTCTGTCAACATAATGCTGACAGTGATAATACACTGCACTATAACACTATTGCAATGTATTATATGGGTGATCATAAGATCACTGGGGAAAGGCCTCTCATCGAATTTGTTAAAAAAAAGACCAAAAAATAAAAAATAAAGAAAAAAAAGTTAAAAAAAATATTTAAACAGAACACCCTAAAAAAAAAATATTAAAAAAAGAAAAAAAACTTTAAAAACCAAAAACCCAAAATAAA
Source organism: Hyla sarda (assembly GCF_029499605.1). NCBI lineage: Eukaryota > Metazoa > Chordata > Amphibia > Anura > Hylidae > Hyla > Hyla sarda. The sequence continues at coordinate 39,415,346 of NC_079201.1, read as the reverse complement.
ACCCATGACAATACTGTAACCATACATTGTCTTTTAGAATAATGACAAGAGGCGTAAGACACTAGTGCAGTGTATTATTACATAGCTATCGAAAGATTGCTGCTCAAAGTCCCTTGATGGGAATAGTTAAAGGAAATTTGTCACCAGTGTCACCTGCACTAACCTGTCGGTACCAACAGATAGTGCAGGTGACACTAATGACAACGGTCCTTGCATTGTCCCGTTCCGTGGAGGGGATCTCCGGTAATAATCTCTGTTAAGCTTCAGCTCTAGGCCCGGCTTGGGGCACGAGTGGAGCTTAGGAATGTCACTGCTGCTACGAGTCCAGCAGAGAGCAGCAACGGCTAGGGGCATTGGCAGAGCTTAGTGACATCACCGCTGCTGCTCCCTGCTTGGTCCCGCTGCTAAAGAACAACAGTGGTGATGTCCCTATGCTCCGCCCATGCACCAAGCTGGCCAGAGCTGAAGCTTAACAGAGAAGATCACCGGAGATTCCCGCCACTGAACGGGAAAAGGTAAGTACCGTTGTCACCAGTGTCACCTGCACTATCTGTCAGTACCGCCACTTTTGTGTAGGTGACACTGGTGACTTATTTCCATTAAAAACAATAAAAGAAAAAGAAGGTTAATAAAATAATTAAAAAAGAAAAAAAACTTCTACAAAAATATCCCTAAAAAAACATATTTGGTATGAAATATAAAATTAAGAAAATAGAAAAAATATATAAAAATTCCCCCAAAAACTATATAACCCCATACAAATCCCTCACAATGCCATAACCATGCACTGCCTGTCAGAATAATGCTGAGAGGAATAATACACTGCACCACAATAGTAGTGCAGTGTTTTATAGAAATAATCAGATCTTTGGTGAAAGGTTGCCCTCTAATGGGAATATGGGTGAAAAAAAACAACCCATAAAATAAAAGTGTAATAACATGATTTATTGACCCCCCCCCCCCTCCCCCACCAACAAAAAAAGAAAAAGAAAACAGTAGAAAGGCAGAAATGCTTTTGAAAAAAGAAATACACAATAATAATTTATAAAATTTTCTGCCCCCTCCCCCAAAGAAAACATATATTACCCTTAAAATGTATGAATAAATAAATGAAAATTAAGACATAACCCAAACATTACAAAAACAAACCCTCCAAAAACCTGTCAATAGTCTGCGTCAACATCATCCTGGGATGATGGGAGGAGTAGTACACTGCACTACTATAAAAATAAAAATCCCTATCATCTAAATCCCAATGTGTTCCATTTTTTTTTTGTTCCTTTTTCTTATGCGGTTTCATAATCCCTGAGATAAGTAGTTCTGGCCCTAGAGTGTTATATATATTAGCGTCTGTAGCATGTATCAGGAACATGTTATCATACCTGTGTCTTTTTACAGGTGACTGATGTCCGGTGAGAAGGTGAAAGTGACCTATACCCCCGTCAACTGCAAGAAAGGAATCACAGGACAGGTAATTAATATTTATATTAATTACTGATAGCAATCAGGCTAGATGTAATATCTAGACCTGCAGAGATGTCATAGTCTCCACCTTATACATGAACATATATGTGTTGTTAATAAACATATCGTCTATGGACAGCTTCTTATATAACACAACCATGTCTCAGGTACAGAGAGAATAGGAACATTTATGATCCTTAATATCTGTTTTTTATTTGTAGGAATTCCTCTATCAATATTTAATAGAATAGACCCGACTTACCCCAAGGTTTACAAGTTTCCTTTAGACAAACTGACTGCAGATTTAGAACATAACTGTAATGTAAAGAAAAATCTATAATTTGTTTTTGCTACAAATATATAATTATAAAAATAATGAGAATTAAAAACTATATATTAAAAGACTATAGCCATAATAATACATAGCCTGTTGAAATAATCATGAAGCGCATAATACACTGCACTTTAATACTAGTGCAGTGTATTATATGAGCGATCTTAAGATCGCTGTTAAAAGTCCCCTTTGTAAAAAAACGTAAAGGCTAGCTAGGAATTTTCAGTAGGAATAACTATTGCCGGAGGTTCCAAGCGTACATTACCGTCATCATAGATGGCAATGTATTCTGCCCGGATCCTATCTAAATGAAGTTAAAAATAAACAATTTATAAAATAATTCACCCCAACCCCTACAAAAAAAATAAATGTTTATATAAAAAAGAATTAAAAAAAAAAACATTTCTCCCGTCACATAAGCTATAATTAAAAATAGGCTGTCAACACAATGCTAACATCGATAATACACTGCACTATAATACTATTGCAAAGTATTATATGGGTGATAAAAAGATCACTGGGGAAAGCCCTCTCAAGGTATTTGTTAAAAAAAGACCAAAAAATAAAAAATAAAAAAAAACAAGTTAAAAAAATATTGAAACAGAACACCCTAAAAAAATATTAAAAAAAGAAAAAATATTTAAAAACCAAAAACCCGAAATAACACTCCTGACAATACTGTAACCATACATTGTCTTTTAGAATAATGACAAGAGGCATAAGACACTAGTGCAGTGTATTATTACATAGCTATCGAAAGATTGCTGCTCAAAGTCCCTTGATTGGAATAGTTAAAGGAAATTTGTCACCAGTGTCACCTGCACTAGCCTGTCGGTACCAACAGATAGTGCAGGTGACACTAATGACAACGGTCCTTACCTTCTCCCGTTCCGTGGAGGGGTTCTCCGGTAATCTTCTCTGTTAAGCTTCAGCTCCAGGCCCGGCTTGGGGCATGGGTGGAGCTTAGGAATGTCACCGCTGCTATGAGTCCAGCAGAGAGCAGCAGCGGCTTGGGGCATTGGCAGAGCTTAGTGACATCACCGCTGCTGCTCCCTGCTTGGTCCCGCTGCTAAAGAACAGCAGTGGTGATGTCCCTATGCTACGCCCATGCACCAAGCTGGCCAGAGCTGAAGCTTAACAGAGAAGATCACCGGAGATTCCCGCCACTGAACGGGAAAAGGTAAGTACCGTTGTCATCAGTGTCACCTGCACTATCTGTCAGTACCGCCACTTTTGTGTAGGTGACACTGGGGACATATTTCCGTTAAAAACAATAAAAGAAAAAGAAGGTTAATAAAATAATAAAAAAAAAAAACACTTCTTCAAAAATATCCCTTACAAAACATATTTGGTATGAAATATAAAATTAAGAAAATAGAAAAAATATATAAAAATTCCCCCAAAAATTTTATAACCATGCACTGCCTGTCAGAATAATGCTGAGAGGAATAATACACTGCACCACAATAGTAGTGCAGTGTTTTATAGAAATAATCAGATCTTTGGTGAAAGGTTGCCCTCTAATGGGAATATGGGTGAAACCCCCCCACAAAAAATAAAAATGTAATAACATGGTTTCTTGACCCCCCCCCCCACCAACAAAAAAAAGAAAAAGAGAACAATAGAAAGGCAGAAATGCCTTTGAAAAAAAAATACACAATAATAATGTCAGGATTCGGCATGCTGGAGGTGGATCCTCTGTGTCAGAGAGGGATTGGCGTGGACCGTGCCGGCGGACCGGTCCTTTAAATCGCAGAGAGCCGGCGCGTGCGCGCCCTAGGGGGAGTGGGGCCGCGCGCCCCGGGACAGAACAGACGGGGAACGAGTCTGGTAAGCGGGCCGGGATGCATCGCGAATCGCATCCCAGCTAGGGACATTATCGCAGCGCTCCCGGTCAGCGGGTCTGACCGGGGCGCTGCGAACAGGAGAATGCTCCGGGGAGGAGTGGGGACCCGGAGCGCTTGGCGTAACAGTAACCCCCTTGGGTCTCCCCCTCTTTTTTGAACCTGAAAATTTGTGAATAAGGTCCTTGCCGAGAATGTTATCCTCGGGTTCCCATGACCTCTCCTCAGGATCGCAATTTTCCCAATCCACAAGAATTTTTTTTTTTACCTCTGACCGTCTTAGACACGAGAATTTCTTTAACCGAGAAGACATCTGAGGACCCGGAGACAGGAGTAGGAGCAACAACCTTGGGAGAGAAGCGGTTAAGGATAAGCGGTTTAAGGAGAGAGACATGAAAAGCATTAGGAATACGGAGAGAAGGGGGAAGAAGGAGTTTGTAGGAGACAGGATTGATTTGGCACTTGATTTTAAAGGGTCCAAGATAACGTGGTCCCAGTTTATAACTGGGGACGCGGAAGCGGATATACTTGGCGGAAAGCCACACTTTGTCACCAGGAACATGTCGGCATGCTTCTTCATCCGGGATGAGGCCTGTATGAGGGATTTTTGAGTCTCTTTCCAGATGGTAGAGAAGTCCCGGGTAACCTCATCAACAGCGGGCAAACCAGAAGGCGTGGGAGTGGGGAGGGGGGGAAGAGGGTGACGGCCGTACACCACAAAGAACGGGGATTTAGCGGAGGACTCAGAGACTTTGAAATTGTACGAGAATTCGGCTCAGGGTAGAAGATCGGCCCAATCATCCTGGCGGGAGGAAACAAAATGTCGCAAATAGTCACCAAGAACCTGGTTAACTCTCTCCACTTGCCCATTGGATTGGGGATGATAGGAAGACGAGAAATTTAATTTGATTTTAAGCTGATTACAGAGCGCCCTCCAGAATTTCGACACAAATTGAACGCCTCTATCCGAGATGATATGCGTGGGAAGCCCGTGAAGGCGAAAAATGTGCACAAAAAATTGTTTCGCCAACTGTGGGGCAGAAGGAAGACCTGGAAGTGGAATAAAATGTGCCATCTTGGAGAAACGATCAACGACCACCCAAATGACTGTGTTGCCATGGGATAAGGGCAGGTCTGTTATAAAGTCCATAGCAATCTGAGACCATGGTAGCTCGGGAACAGGCAGAGGATGAAGGAGGCCGGCAGGCTTCTGACGAAGAGTCTTGTCCCGGGCACAGACTGTACAAGCCCGAACAAAATCAGCAACATCTGCTTCCAGGGTAGGCCACCAATAAAATCGAGAGATGAGCTGGATGGACTTTTTGACGCCAGCATGACCGGCGAGGTGTGAGGAGTGTACCCACCTGAGGATCCTGAGGCGCTGGCGTGGAGGGACGAAGGTCTTTCCAGGAGGTGTTTGTCTGATGGAAGCTGGGGAAGAGGATATCAGACAGTCAGGAGGAACAATGTGTTGCGTCAGCCCTGATGTTCTTGTCAGCAGGGCGAAAATGAATCTCAAAGTTAAAACGGGCAAAAAACAACGATCACCTAGCCTGGCGTGGATTCAGCCATTGGGCAGACTGAAGATAAGAGAAATTCTTGTGATCAGTGTATATGATAATTGGGTATTTGGACCCCTCCAGCAGGTGCCTCCATTCCTCGAGGGCTAGTTTTATGGCCAGCAGTTCTTGATCACCAATGGAGTAACTTTTCTTCGCCGGAGAGAAGGTCCTAGAAAAGAAACCACAAGTAACGTTATGTCCAGAAGAGTTTTTTTGTAGGAGTACAGCTCCGGCTCCCACCGAGGAGGCGTCTACCTCCAGTGAGAAGGGTTTAGATGGATCAGGTCTGGAGAGTACGGGAGCAGAAGAAAAGGCAGTTTTGAGACGGTTGAACGCCTCGTTCGCTTGAGGAGGCCAGGACTTAGGTGTCACGATTCGGCTAGCTGGATGTGGATCCTCTGTGTCAGCGAGGGATTGGCGTGGACCGTGTCGGTGGACCGGTTCTAAGATGCTACTGGTATTCACCAGAGCCCGCCGCAAAGCGGGATGGTCTTGCTGCGGCGGTAGCAACCAGGTCGTATCCACCGGCAACGGCTCAACCTCGCTGACTGCTGAGAAGGCGTGGGACAGAAGGACTAGGCAGAGGCAAGGTCAGACGTAGCAGAAGGTCGGGGCAGGCGGCAAGGTTCGTAGTCAATGTGGATAGCAGAAGATCTGGAAACACAAGCTTTGGACAACACTAAACGCTTTCACTGGCACAAGGCAACAAGATCCGGCAAGGGAGTGCAGGGGAAGTGAGGTATTATAGCCCGGGAGCAGGTGTAAGCTAATTAGGCTGATTGGGCCAGGCACCAATCATTGGTGCACTGGCCCTTTAAATCTTAGAGAGCTGGCGCGCACGCGCCCTAGAGAGCGGAGCCGTGCGCGCCAGCACATGACAGCCGGGGACCGGGACGGGTAAGTGACTTGGGATGCGATTCGCGAGCGGGCGCATCCCGCTATGCGAATCGCATCCCCGCCGGCAATGTCAGTGCAGCGCTCCCGGGCATCGGGTCTGACCGGGGCGCTGCAGAGAGAGAGACGCCGTGAGCGCTCCGGGGAGGAGCAGGGACCCGGAGCACTCGGCGTAACATTAGGGTTGGCGTTTTTCTTGGTTAGGGCCACAATTGGGGCCACAATGGTGGAAAAATGTTGAATAAATTGTCGGTAGTAATTGGCAAACCCCAAGAAACGTTGGATAGCTCGGAGTCCGGAGGGGCGTGGCCAATCTAACACGGCTGACAGTTTGTCTGGGTCCATTTGAAGTCCCTGGCCAGAGACTAAATATCCTAGGAAGGGAAGAGATTGGCTTTCAAAGAGACATTTCTCCATCTTGGCATATAATTGATTGTCACGGAGTCTCTGAAGAACCAGGCGGACATGACGGCGGTGTTCTTCGAGGTTAGAAGAGAAAATCAAAATGTCGTCCAAGTAGACCACAACACAGGTATATAATAAATCACGAATTTCATTTACAAAGTCCTGGAAGACAGCAGGGGCGTTGCAGAGCCCAAAGGGCATAACCAGATATTCAAAGTGTCCATCTCTGGTGTTAAATGCGGTCTTCCACTCATCCCCTTCCCTGATGCGGATGAGATTATATGCACCTCTTAAATCCAATTTGGTGAAGATGTTAGCGCCACGTAGGCGGTCAAAGAGTTCTGAGATAAGAGGCAGGGGATAGCGTTTTTTTTATAGTGATTTTATTAAGACCGCGGTAATCAATGCATGGTTGTAAGGAACCGTCTTTTTTGGAGACAAAGAACCCTGCTCCGGACGGGGAGGAAGACTTGCGGATAAATCCCCTTTTTAAATTTTCTTGGATGTACTCCGTCATGGCTTGTGTTTCAAGAGCTGACAGAGGATAGATTCTGCGCCGGGGTGGAGTAGTACCAGGAAGGAGATCAATAGGACAGTCATAAGGTCTGTGAGGAGGCAAAGTCTCTGCTTGTTTTTTGCAAAAAACATCGGCATAGTCCAGATAGGCCTTGGGGAGACCTGGTATCGGAGGAGGCATAGGGTTTTGACTGGCAGGACTGGGAGCAGACGTAAGGCATTTTTCGTAGCAAGAAGTACCCCAGTTCTTGATTTTCCCGGTGGTCCAGTCAAGGGTAGGGGAATGGCGTTGAAGCCAAGGCAGTCAGAGAAGAATTTCAGAAGTGCAGTTAGAGAGGACCAGAAATTCAATTTTTTCGTGATGAGGTCCAATGCACATTAACAAGGGTTCTGTGCGGTAACGCACAGTACAGTCCAATCTTTCATCATTAACTGAGGCGATGTAGAGAGGTCTGGCGAGACTGGTCACTGGGATGTTGAACCTGTTAACGAAAGAGGCCAAAATAAAATTTCCTGCAGATCCAGAATCCAAGAAGGCCACAGCTGAGAAGGAGGAGTTAGAAGAAGAAATACGCACAGGCACAGTAAGACGTGGAGAAGCAGAGTTCAAACCTAGAGCTGTCTCCCCTTTGTGCGGAATCGGAGTGCGTCTTTCCTGACGTGGAGGACGGATAGGACAATCCTTCAAGAAGTGTTCGGTACTGGCACAGTACAGGCATAGGTTCTCAATGCGGCGGCGTGTCCTCTCTTGAGGTGTCAGGCGAGACCGGTCTACTTGCATAGCCTCCACAGCGGAAGGCACAGGAACAGATTGCAGCGGACCAGAGAAGAGAGGAGCCGGGGAGAGAAACCGCCTAGTGCGAACAAAGTCCATATCCTGACGGAGCTCCTGGCGTCTTTCGGAAAAACGCATGTCAATGCGGGTGGCCAAATGAATAAGTTCATGCAGGTTGGCAGGGATTTCTTGTGCGGCCAGCACATCTTTGATGTTACTGGATAGGCCTTTTTTGAAGGTCGCGCAGAGGGCCTCGTTATTCCAAGATAACTCGGAGGCGAGAGTACGAAATTGGATGGCGTACTCGCCTACTGAAGAATTACCTGGACCAGGTTCAGCAGGGCTGTCTCGGCAGAAGAAGCTCGGGCTGGTTCCTCGAAGACTCTTCGTATCTCCGCGAAGAAAGAGTGTACGGAGGCAGTGACAGGATCATTGCGGTCCCAGAGCGGTGTGGCCCATGACAGGGCCTTCCCAGACAGGAGACTAACCACGAAAGCCACCTTTGACCGTTCAGTTGGAAATTGGTCCGACATAATCTCCAAATGCAGGGAACATTGCGAGAGAAAACCACGGCAAAGTCTAGAGTCCCCATCAAACTTGTCCGGCAAGGATAAACGGAGGCTGGATGCGGCCACTCGCTGCGGAGGAGGTGCAGGAACTGGCGGAGGAGATGGTTGCTGAAGCTGTGGTAGAAGCTGCTGTAGCATAACAGTCAGTTGAGACAGCTGATGGCCTTGTTGCGCTATCTGTTGCGACTGCTGGGCGACCACCGTGGTAAGGTCAGCGACAACTGGCAGCGGGACCTCAGCGGGATCCATGGCCGGATCTACTGTCAGGATTCGGCAGGCTGGAGGTGGATCCTCTGTGTCAGAGAGGGATTGGCGTGGACCGTGCCGGCGGACCGGTTCTAAGTTGCTACTGGTATTCACCAGAGCCCGCCGCAAAGTGGGATGGTCTTGCAGCGGCGGTAGCAACCAGGTCGTATCCACCGGCAACGGCTCAACCTCTCTGACTGCTGAGATAGGCGCGGTACAAGGGATTAGGCAAGAGCAAGGTCGGACGTAGCAGAAGGTCAGGGCAGGCAGCAAGGATCGTGGTCAGGGGCAATGGCAAGAGGTCTGGAACACTGGCTTGGGATACACAAGGAACGCTTTCACTGGCATAATGGCAACAAGATCCGGCAAGGAAGGGATGGGGAAGTGAGATTATATAGGGAAGTGCACAGGTGAACACACTAATTAGAACCAGGCGCCAATCAGTGGCGCACCGGCCCTTTAAATCGCAGAGAGCCGGCGCGCCCGTGCCCTAGGGAGCGGGGCCGCGCGCCGGGACAGAGCAGATGGGGAATGAGTCTGGTAAGCTGGCAGGGATGCGGCTAGGGACATTATCGCAGCGCTCCCGGTCAGCGGGTCTGACCGGGGCGCTGCGAACAGGAGAACGCTGCGAGCGCTCCGGGGAGGAGCGGGGACCCGGAGCGCTCGGCGTAACAAATAATTAATAAAATGTTCTGCCCCCTCCCCCCAATGAAAACATATATTACCCTTAAAATGTATGAATAAATAAATGAAATTTAAGACATAACCCAAACATTACAAAAACAAACCCTCCAAAAACCTGTCAATAGTCTGCGTCAACATCATCCTGGGATGATGGGAGGAGTAGTACACTGCACTAGTATAGAAATAAAAATCCCTATCATCTAAATCCCAATGTGTTCCATTTATTTTTATTTTTGTTCCTTTTTCTTATGCGGTTTCATAATCCCTGAAATAAGTAGTTCTGGCCCTAGAGCGATTTGATTGATTGCTATGGGCAACTGGGCAACTTTTCCTTTGGACAGGTTTTGATAAATCTCCCCCATTGAGTGTTCTGCAAGTTTCTGTTACAGCTGTATAGGGTCACTGATTCTAATAGCGACGCCTCTAATCTGCATGACATACTAAATAACAGTATTATTTCACTACCCCAGAAGACTCCCTATTGAGGCTTTTTTTTTTTTTTTTTTTTTTTTTTACTGTTCTGGATTTGCATATCTGACCTCTGTCACTTTATGCATCAATAACTCTGGGATGCTTTTACTTATGACTTTGTTTCCAGGATGTTTTTTTTGTGACATATTCTACTTTATTTTAGTGGTACATTTTCATTGATGCCTCCAGCTGTTACAGCACTACAACTCCCAGCATTTTTGGACAGTCAATGGCAGTCCGGCCATGCTGGGAGCTGTTGTTTTGCAACTGCTGGAGGCTACATTTAGGAAACAGTGCCGTACAAACTGTTATTCATTTTTATTGGGGGGGTCGGAAGGTAACGCTGTAAGTGTGTGTATATATGTAGTGTTTTACTTCTTATTTTTGTGTTAGTGTAGTGTAGGTGTTTTTTCTGTACATACACACAGTCGGGTTTACAACAAGTTTCCTGATACAAGTTTGAGCCAAGGCAAATTTCCCGCAACTCAAACTCGTAGTGGGAAACTTACTGAAAACCCACTTGTGTGCTATAGCTGTTGCATAACTACAACTCCTAGCATGCTTGGACAGTCAAAGGGCATGCTCAGAGTTGTAGTTGTGCCACCTCACTCCTGCTGGCCAAGGGTGATTGGTGCTATCTCTGACACCACCAATCACACTTTTTTTTCCAGGCCACTGGGTCACTAGAGACCCGATTGGCCTGAAAATGTCATATGGAAGGTCACAGTACAGAGACCACTGCACAATGGTCTCCAAACTGTGGCCCTCCAGATGTTGTAAAACTACAACTTTCACCATGCCCAGAAAGCCAACCCCATGTTTCCTGCTGTGAGTTTGAAAGGGGGCAGGCTCTCTGTGCCGAGTTTTTGGCAGAAAATTTGCACAGATGAAAATCCACCTCAAACCCTATTTTATAATGCAGATCTGTCACAAATATGCAGCAAAAACTGCATGCATTACTTGTGGATTTTGTTGCAGGTTCACCTTGGATTTCACCCTATACACAGAAAGTGATGAAATCAGTCACAAAATGCACAACATAATGAGCGACCGTTCAGACTCATTCACATTTAACTAGAGTTCATTATTTTTCTCTAGGACACAGCATGGTGGCCGCAGCTACATCATAAGTATTTATAAAAATGTTTTTAAAGGGGTACTCCAGCCCTAATACATCTTATCCAAAGGATAGGGGATAAAATGTATGATCGCGGGGGTCCCACGGCTGGGGACCCCCGCAATCTGTAATTTCGCACCCACCTTTGTGAGCTCTCCGCAGTGCTGGAGGCTCCAAGTGCGTAGCATGACGGAGTCGAGATGCCACAAAACTCTGGCCCCGTGGTCGTCACGCTACCAACTCGGAGCCTGGGGCGCTGCGGAGAGCTCACAAAGGTGGGTGCGCAATGACAGATTGCGGGGGTCCCCAGCGGCGAGACCCCCGTGGTCATACATCTTATCCCCTAAGATGTATTAGGGCCGGAGTACCCCTTTAACCCATTAAGGACCCAGCCCAAATATACCTTAAGGACCCGGCCATTTTTTGAAAATCTTACCACTGTCACTTCAAGCATTAATAACTCTGGGATGCTTTTACCTTTCATTCTGATTCCGAGATTGTTTTTCCGTGACATATTCTACTCTATGTCTGTGGTAAAATTTTGTCGATACTTGTTTCATTTCATGGTGAAAAATTCCCAAATTTGATGAAAAGATTGAAAATTTAGCATTTTTTTTTTTAACTTTGAAGCTCTCTGCTTATAAAGAAAATGGATATTCCAAATAAATTATACATTGATTCACATACACAATGGGGGATATTTATCAAAGTTGTCTATGTCCCGCATCAATATAGACCAAACTACAGAGGGTTAGTCTGGTCTATTGTGCACCTAATTTATCAAATGGCATGCAGCTCTTGATAAATTCTGTGTACAGACTGCATGATCTATGCTTTAGTTTATATTTAAGCCTGCTCCAGCATGGTCTGACATTTCAGCGTACTTTCAGCCGTTGCGACTTGTCGCTGAAAAGTCGCTTTTGATAAATTCAGCACCAATGCATTTTTCAATGCATTTCAGTCTAAAATAGACTTGCATGCATCATGTTCTAAAAATCCTCTAGAGCAAAAGTCGCAGAAAAGTCGCACATATTTAGACTGCGACTTTCTGTGCGACAAATTTAGACAAGAAAAACCAGTCTTAATCCTTTGATAAATCTCCCCCAATATGTCTACTTTATGTTTGCATCATGAAGTTGACATGTTTTTACTTTTGGAAGACATCAGAGGGCTTCAAAGTTCAGCAGCAATTTTCCAATTTCTCACAAAATTTTCAAAATCGGAATTTTTCAGTGACCAGTTAGGGTACATTCGCACTGACTGGTTACGGTGAGTTTCCCGCTAGGAGTTTGCGGTGCGGCGAAAAATTTGCCGCAGCCCAAACTTGAAGCAGGAAATTTACTGTAAACCTGTCCGTGTGAATGTACCCTGTACATTCACATGGGGGGGGGGGGGGGGGGGCAAACCTCCAGCTGTTTCAAAACTACAACCCCCAGCATTACTGACAGACCGTGTAGCATGCTGGGAGTTGTACTTTTGGAACAGCTGGAGGCACACTGGTTGGAAAACCTTCAGTTAGGTTCTGTTACCTAACTCAGTATTTTCCAACCCATATGCCTCCAGCTGTTGCAAAACTACAACTCCCAGCATGTACTGATCACCGAAGGGCATGCTGGGAGATGTAGTTGTGCAACAGTTGGAGGTATGCAACTACAACTCCCAGCATGCTGAGACAGCTGCTTGCTGTCTGGGCATGCTGGGATTTGCAGTTTTGCAACATCTGGAGGGCTACAGTTTATAGACCACTGCACAGTGATCTACAAACTGTGGACCTCCAGGTGTTGGAAAACTACAACTCCCAGCATGCCCAGACAGCAAACAGCTGTTTGGGCATGCTAGGAGTTGTAGTTTTGCAAGATCTGCAGGGATGCAGTTTAGAGACCACTGTGTAGTGGTCTCAAACTGTAGCCCTCCAGCTGTTGCAAAACTACAATCTTATTGGTTGCTATGGGCAACTGGTCAACATTTCCTCTGCACTGGTTTTGATAAGTCTCCACCTATATGTATAGTTTTCCATACATAGAAAGGGAAAAGCACCTAAATGTCTAAAACACATTGATATGTTCAGTGTATGTAACCTACTAAAGGGGATGACAGGGAAGTAATATAAGAGATCTCTGACCTTTGACATGACCTCCTGTTATAACCTAAAACAAGAATTTAGGCTGAAATTATTTATATTTTACTTTTATAATGCTGGATTTCATGTATGACTATTAATACTGAATCATAAAAAGAAATGCATACATTGAATTTTCTTTAACAGGATTGTCCCACAGAGGAAATTTGGTAATCAGATGTGTGCCCCATACATCTATGTAAAGGGGTCCAAAAAAGCTTATATCCCTGTACAGTTCTCCCTCATGGAGCTGTCTCTGAGCTGTAACCCTACTGTTGCCAGGCAACAGAGCACAGGCTTTCCCACAATCCCCCTTGCTTATAAGCACAGTGGAGACAAACTGCCATTACCTTCAGGAGACTGCAGTTGAACTGACCATGTGCTAGGGTGCACTGTGTCTATGACATTCATGGGTGGTTCTTGCCTTCCTTAGTTTGTAGTGCTACAATTAAAATTGTCAGAACCCTGAAATAAAACCCTCACAGACCCAACTACGCTAAGGAATACATGAGAGTTTGCTCATGGTTATTAAAAAGAGGAAGTACATACAAACAGGAGGAGATGAGGACGAGGACAAGATGACACAGGAGAGTTAAAAATAAATCCTTAATATTCATCAGAATCGATCTGAGTTCTAGATTTGCAAATGAAGACTAGATCTATTAAATATAATGGCCCTCATTTACTTAGAAAATCGGGTTGTAAGTCTATCTTGCTTTCTTACCCGACTGCATTTTTCCCCTGGTATTTATTATTATGTCGCATCCTGTTTGTCGCACTTGGTTTTGTAGGTTTTGGTTTCCAACTCCTCTGAGTTGTCGAGAAAAAATCCATAACAATTCAACAAATTCGGGTTGGAAACCTTTCTAAATACGTGGGAAAGCTCAGAAATGTCGGGTTATGCCCCTTTTTCGGGTTTGGGAGAATTCACATCGAGTCCGTCGGGAAAAAATGTCGCATTGTGTCGCAGACTGGCGCACGATGTCTGCGACATGGCGCAGACAAAGATGCGCCAAAAAAACCCGACAAGAGAAGTCGGGTTTAGAATAGTAAATGAGGGCCAATGGGGGAGATTTATCAAAACCTGTGAGAGGAAAAGTTAACCAGTTGCCCATAGCAACCAATCAGATTGCTTCTTTTATTTTTCACAGGCCTTGTTAAAAATGCTAGTGTTGCCCCATACTTTTTCACAAGAAGTAAAAGGAAAAAAAGAGCCCCAAAATTTGTGACACAATTTCTTCTGAGTACAAAGATATCCACTGAACATAACAAGGGGTATAGTGAACCATAACACCCCACAGGTGTTTGAAGAATTTTCGTTAAAATTGGACGTGAAAATGAAAAAATACCATTTTTTTCACGAAAATGCTGGTGTTATCCCAAATTTTTCATTTTCACAAGGGGTAATAGGATAAATTTGTAACCCCATTTCTTCTGAGTATGGAAATGCCCCATATGTGGGCGTCCACACATGGGGTATTTCCATACTCAGAAGAAATGGGGTTATACATTTTGGGGGTCATTTTCTCCTATTAACCCTTGTGAAAATGTAAAATTTTGGGGGAAAAACAGCATTTTTGTAGAAATTTTTTTTTTTTTCATTTACACATCCAACTTTAACAAAAAGTCGTCAAACACCTGTGGGTAGTTAAGGCTCACTGTACCCCTTGTTACGTTCCTTAAGGGGTGTAGTTTCCAAAATGGTATGCCATGTGGGTATTTTTTTTGCTGTTCTGGCACCACAGGGGCTTTCTAAATGCGACATGCCCCCCAAAAACCATTTCAGCAAAATTTGCTTTCAAAAAGCCAAATGTGACTCCTTCTCTTCTGAGCATTGTAGTTCGCCCACAGAGCATTTTACTTCCTAACATGGGGTATTTCCATACTCAGAAGAGATGGGGTTACAAATTTTGGGGGGCATTTTCTCCCATTACCCTTTGTAAAAATGGTAAATTTAAGGGGAAAAATGCACTTTAGTGAATTTTTTTTCCATTTACACATCCGATTTTAACGAAAAGTTGTCAAACAGAGTTATTCATGCTTGAAGTGACAGTGGTCAGATGTTCAAAAAATGGCCTGGTCCTTAAGGTATATTTGGGCAGGGTCCTTAATGGGTTAAAGGGGTACTCCGGCCCTAATACATCTTAGGGGATAAGATGTATGACCACGGGGGTCTCGCCGCTGGGGACCCCCGCAATCTGTCATTGCGCACCCACCTCTGAGGCTCCGAGTGGGTAGCGTGACGACCACCAGGTCGGAGTTTTGTGGCATCTCGACTCTGCCCCCATGTGACATCACACTCCGCCCCCTCAATCCTGGTCTATGGAAGATGGCCGTTACGCTTCCTCCCATAGACTTGCATTGAGGGGGTGGGGCGTGACATTACAAGGGGGCGGAGTCGTTACATCACACTACACACTTGGAGCCTCCAGCACTGTGAAGAGCTCACAAAGGTGGGTGCGCAATTACAGATTGCGGGGGTCCCCAGCGGTGGGACCCAGCGATCATACATCTTATCCCCAATCCTTTGGATAAGATGTATTAGGGCTGGAGTACCCCTTTAAAAAAAATAATTATAAATACTTATGATGTAGCTGTGGCCACCATGCTGTGTCCTAGAGAAAAATAATGAACTTTAGTTAAATTTGAATGAGTCAGAACGGTCGCTCATTATGTTGTGCATTTTGTGACTGATTTCACCACTTTCTGTGTATAGGGTGAAATCCAAGGTGAATCTGCAACAAAATTCACAAGTAATGCATGCAGTTTTTGCTGCATATTTGTGACAGATCTGCATTATAAAATAGGGTTTGTGGTGGATTTTCATCTGTGCAAATTTTCTGCCAAAAACTCGGCACAGAGAGCCTGCCCCCTTTCAAACTCACAGCAGGAAACATGGGGTTGGCTTTCTGGGCATGCTGAAAGTTGTAGTTTTGCAACATCTGGAGGGCCACAGTTTGGAGACCATTGTGCAGTGGTCTCTGTACTGTGACCTTCCATATGACATTTTCAGGCCTATCGGGTCTCTAGTGACCAAGTGGCCTGGAAAAAAAGTGTGATTGGTGGTGTCAGAGATAGCCCCAATAACCCTTGGCCAGCAGGAGTGAGGTGGCACAACTACAACTCTGAGCATGCCCTTTGACTGTCCTTGCATGCTAGGAGTTGTAGTTATGCAACAGCTATAGCACACCAGTGGGTTTTCAGTAAGTTTCCCACTACGAGTTTGAGTTGCAGGAAATTTGCCTTGGCTCAAACTTGTATCAGGAAACTTGCTGTAAACCCGACTGTGTGTATGTACAGAAAAAACACCTACACTACACTAACACAAAAATAAGAAGTAAAACACTACATATATACACACACTTACACCGTTACCTTCCGCCCCCCCCTCCCAATAATTGTTATCGGCGTTTGTTATCGGCGTTTGATTGCTCAAGCCTGGATTTCAGTCTTGGAGCAATCATTCGCCGATCAGAAGCGCAGGAGGCAGGTAAGGCATTCTCCTGTTGCATTCTAGCTGATCGGGACATCCCGATTTTTCCGCGATGGTACCGATCAGCCGACTGAGCTGCCGGGAAGATTTTACTTTCACTTTAGATGCGGCGATCAACTTTGATTGCCACGCCTAAAGAATTAATGTCGGACATAAGCCCGATCGGCGATGGCCGGCATTAGCCAGGGGTCCTGGTTTCTTATAGCAACCGGGACCCACCTGGTATGATGCAGTCATAACTCAGGAGACGCTTATGGACGTTCATAAATGCGGTTAATATAAATATTAATTACCTGTCTCATGGTTCCTTTCTTGCAGCTAATCTCAGGGATTATTAAACAGTAAAAAAAAAAAGAAACAAGAAAAATTGTAACATAATACACATTGGTTCTCTTTTTTTTATAGGGAATTCTAAGGATAGGAAATTATTGAAATTTGAAAACATTCTAAATAATAAAAATACATACATTTCCCAAACATAAAAATATATTTATTTTTAATTTACCGTGTTTTTCGCCGTATAAGACGCACTTTTTCTTCCCCAAAACTGGGGGGGAAAAGTCGGTGCGTCTTATACGGCGAATACACCCCTATTGCGGTGGTCCCTGCGGCTAATACAGGACATCGCCGATCACGGTGAGGCCCTGTATTAACCCTTCAGACGCGGCGATCAAAGTTGACTGCCGCGTCTGAAGGGAAAGTGACACTAACCCGGTTTATAGACCACTGCACAGTGATCTACAAACTGTGGACCTCCAGATGTTGCAATCTACAACTCCCAGCATGCCCAGACAGCAAACAGCTGTTTGGGCATGCCAGAAGTTGTAGTTTTGCAAGATCTGGAGGGATGCAGTTTAGAGACCACTGTGTAGTGGTCTCAAACTGTAGCACTCCAGCTGTTGCAAAACTACATATTCCAGCATGCCCAAACAGCTGTCTGGGCATGCTGGGAGTTGTAGTTTTGCAACATCTGGAGGGCTAGAGCTTAGAGACCACTATACAGTGGTCTCAGACTTTAGCCCTCCAGATCAACTTACCGGCTTCCGTAGGATCCAGGGAGCTGTTCTCTTCTGCCGCACGACATCGCCGCCCGCCGATCACGGTCGCCCGCTGCCTCCGGATAGGTAAGTGGACTTCGGCGTTCGGTCCCCTTCGTTTCCCCGTTCTGCCCCGCCTATTGTGGGTGGGCAGGACGGGGAAAACGAAAGTTAACACCCCCCCCCCGCCCCCGATCTGCTATTGGTCGCTTCTGACGACCAATAGCAGGGATAGGAGGGGTGGCACCCCTGCCACCTCACTCCTATCCCTTCAGGGGGATCGTAGGTGTCTTAGACAACTGCGATCCCCCTTATATCCCGGGTCACCGGGTCACCAGACCCGTATGACCAGGAATAGGCGCAAATCGCAAGTCTGAATTCACTTGCAATTTGCGCGGATCGCTGAAATGGGTGGGTCTGATAACCCCCCATGGGCATTTGCACGGGGTTCCTGCTGATTGATATTCGCAGTCACCCCGATCCGGCCCCCGCCCAGCGCGTGGCGGGGACCGAAATTCCCATGGGCGTATGGATATGTCCTGGGTCTTTAAGTACCAGAAAGCCAGGGCGTATCCATACGCCCTAGGTCCTTAAGGGGTTAATGCTGCCCCCCAAAGTTCCTGGTTGAAAATATATCCCTGAGTGTCAGAAATGTGACAGACCCTATTAAACACTTCCCATTTCATTGCTTTCCTTTTCTTATTTTTCTTCCTCCCCGGCTTCTAAGATAACTTTTAATTTTTCCACCAACAGAGTCATATAATGGGGATTTTTTTTTTTATAGCACAACATTCTTTAACCCCTTCAGGACCAAGCCCATTTTGGCCTTAAGGACCAGAGCGTTTTTTGCACATCTGACCACTGTCACTTTAAACATTAATAACTCTGGAATGCTTTTAGTTATCATTCTGATTATGAGATTGTTTTTTCGTGACATATTCTACTTTAACATGGTGGTAAATTTTTGTGGTAACTTGCATCCTTTCCTTGTGAAAAATCCTAAAATTTGATGAAAAATTTGAAAATTTTGCATTTTTCTAACTTTGAAGCTCTCTGTTTGTAAGGAAAATGTATATTACAAATAAAAAAATTTTTTATTCACATATACAATATGTCTACTTTATGTCTGCATCATAAAATTGACGAGTTTTTACTTTTGGAAGACACCAGAGGGCTTCAAAGTTCAGCAGCAATTTTCCAATTTTTCACAAAATTTTCAAACTCACTATTTTTCAGGGACCAGTTCAGGTTTGAAGTGGATTTGAAGGGTCTTCTTATTAGAAATACCCCACAAAAGACCCCATTATAAAAACTGCACCCCCCAAAGTATTCAAAATGACATTCAGTCATCATTTTAACCCTTTAGGTGTTTCACAGGAATAGAAGCAAAGTGAAGGAGAAAATTCACAATCTTCATTTTTTACACTCGCATGTTCTTGTAGACCCAATTTTTAAATTTTTACAAGGGGTAAAAGGAGAAAATGTATACTTATATTTGTAGCCCAATTTCTCTCGAGTAAGCACATACCTCATATGTCTATGTAAAGTGTTCGGCGGGCGCAGTAGAGGGCTCAGAAGGGAAAGAGCGATAAGGGGATTTTGGAGAGTACGTTTTTCTGAAATGGTTTTTGGGGGCATGTTGCATTTAGGAAGCCTTTATGGTGCCAGAACAGCAAAAAACCCTCACATGGCATACCATTTTGGAAACTAGACCCCTTGAGGTACGTAACAAGGAATAAAGTGAGCCTTAATACCCCACAGGTGTTTCACGACTTTTGCATATGTAAAAAAAAAATTTTTTTTTTTCACTAAAATGTGTGTTTCCCCCCAAATTTCACATTTTTCCAAGGGTCAATAGCAGGAAATACCCCCCAATATTTGTAACCCCTTCTCTTCTGAGTATGGAGGTACCCCATAAGTTGACCTGAAGTGCACTATGGGTGAACTACAATGCTCAGAAGAGAAGGAGTCATATGTGGCTTTTTGATAGCAAATTTTGCTCGGGGGGCATGTCGCATTTAGGAAGCCCCTATGGTGCCAGAACAGCAAAAAATACCCACATGGCATACCATTTTGGAAACTAGACCCCTTGAGGAATGTAATAAGGAATAAAGTGAGCCTTATTACCCCACAGGTGTTTCATGACTTTTGCATATGTAAAAAAAAAAAAAAAATTTCCACTAAAATGTGTGTTTCTCCCCTAATTTCACCTTTTTGCAAGGGTTAATAGCAGAAAATACCCCCCAAAATTTGTAACCCCATCTCTTCTGAGTATAGAGGTACCCCATAAGTTGACCTGAAGTGCACTATGGGCGAACTACAATGCTCAGAAGAGAAGGAGTCATATTTGGCTTTTTGAGAGCAAATTTTGCTCGGGGGGCATGTCGCATTTAGGAAGACCCTAAGGTGCCAGAACAGCAAAAAAAAAACCACATGGCATACCATTTTGGAAACTAGACCCCTTGAGGAACGTAACAAGGGGTACAGTGAGCATTTGCCCCCCACTGGTGTCTGACAGATCTTTGGAACAGTGGGCTGTACAAGTTTTCATTTTCATGGACCATTGTTCCAAAGATCCGTCAGACACCAGTGGGGGGTAAATTCACACTGCACCCCTCATTACATTCCGTGAGGGGTGTCGTTTCCGAAATGGGGTCACATGTGGGGTTTTGTTTTTTTTGCGTTTGTCAAAACCGCTGTAACAATCAGCCACCCCTGTGCAAATCACCTCAAATGTACATGGTGCGCTCTCCCTTCTGGGCCTTGTTGTGCGCCCCCAGAGCACTTTGCGCTCACATATGGGGTATCTCTGTAGTCGGGAGAAATTACGTTACAAATTTTGGGGGGGCTTTTTTCCCTTTTACCTCTTGTGAAAATGTAAAGTATAGGGCAACATCAGCATGTTAGTGTAAAAAATAAAAAATGTTTACACTAACATTCTGGTGTAGACCCCAACATTTCCTTTTCATGAAGGGTTAAAGAAGAAAAAGCCCCCCAAACCTTGTAACGCAATTTCTCCCGAGTACGGCGATACCCCATATGTCGCCCTAAACTGTTGCCTTGAAATACGACAGGGCTCCAAAGTGAGAGCGCCATGTGCATTTGAGGCCTAAATTAGGGATTTGCATAGGGGTGGACATAGGGGTATTCTACGCCAGTGATTCCCAAACAGGGTGCCTCCAGCTGTTGCAAAACTCCCAGCATGCCTGGACAGTCAACGGCTGTCCGACAATACTGGGAGTTGTTGTTTTTCAACAGCTGGAGGCTCTGCTTTGGAAACAGTGGTGTACCGGACGTTCTTATTGGGGGAGGGGGGCTGTGTAAGGGTATGTGTATATGTAGTGTTTTTAACTTTTTATTTTATTTTGTGTTAGTGCAGTGTAGTGTAGTGTTTTTAGGGTACAGTCACATGGGCGGGGGATTACAGCGAGTTTCCCAGCGCAAAATTTGCTGCATCTCAAGATGCGAGAAACCCACTGTAAAAGCCTCGCCCATGTGAATGTACCCTGTACATTCACAGGGGGGGGGGTGCATCAGCTGTTGCAAAACCACAACTCCCAGCATGCATGGTCTGTTAGTGCATGCTGGGAGTCATAGTTTTGCAACAGCTGGAGGCACACAGGTTAGGGAACACTGAGTTAGAAACAGACAATGTTTCCCAACCAGTGTGTCTCCAGTTGTTGCAAAACTACAACTCCCAGCATGCCCAGACAGCTGAAGGGCATGCTGGGAGTTGTAGTTCGGCAACATCTGAAGGGCCAGATGTTGCTGAACTAAAACTCCCAGCATGCCTGGACAGTCAGTGCATGCTGGGAGTTGTAGTTTTGCAACAGCTGGAAGAGCACAGATTGGAGACCATTATACAATGGTCTCCAAACTGGGGCCCTCCAGATGTTGCAAAACTACAACTCCCAGCATGCATGGTCTTTTAGTGCATGCTGGGAGTTATAGTTTTGCAACAGCTGGAGGCACACAGGTTAGGAAACACTGAGTTAGAAACAATGTTTCCCAACCAGTGTGTCTCCAGCTGTTGCAAAACTACAACTCCCAGCATGCCCAGACAGCTGAAGGGCATGCTGGGAGTTGTAGTTCGGCAACATCTGAAGGGCCAGATGTTGCTGAACTAAAACTCCCAGCATGCCTGGACAGTCAGTGCATGCTGGGAGTTGTAGTTTTGCAACAGCTGGAAGAGCACAGATTGGAGACCATTATACAATGGTCTCCAAACTGAGGCCCTCCAGATGTTGCAAAACTACAACTCCCAGCATGCCCAGACAGCCAAAGGCTGTCTAGGCATGCTGGGAGTTGTAGTTTTCAGACTCCTAGAAGCAGCAGTGAAGATCTTCACTGCTGCCTCTGAGGACCACATACTTACCCGTCGCTGCTCGTCCACGTGGCCGGTCCCGCCGCTGGATCAGGTAAGTCCGCCGGTCCCCTCCTGTTCCCCCCCGTGTGCCGCAGGTCCCCGCGAGCCCCCGCAGCCTTCGTCCCCCGTTCTGCCCGACTTCCAGGGGCGGGCAGTGCGGGGGATCTGAACTTTCACCCTAGATCACTGTGATTGGTCCACAGGGACCAATCACAGTGATCGCTGACCAGGACCATCAATGGATGGTCCTGGGGGTGAAGCAGAAGTTGTCCCCTGCTGGAAACAGCGGGACTTCTGCCAGTTAACCCGTGCGATGCTGCGCATCGCCGGGTTAACTGAATGTCATTTATAAACGCCGGGATGCGCGAACGCACTGCACAACCCGGCGTTTATATATGACATTCTGCGGGAAGGGGTTAATATTTTGTCTGGTAAAATGTTAGATATCACAATAGAAGCCTAATAGATCCCATTAAAAATAACACTATGAAATTATACAGTGGCCTTACCGGCTTTCTTTGTTTCCCTTATGACATCACACATGTGACATCATCAAGTGTTTGGAGCTACCTTGACCAGCCACTAGTACAGTTCAGGCCTTAGCTATCAGAAGGAGCACACACAAAGAGCAGAAGATGAGGAAGAGGACAAGATGACCAAGGAGAGGTACATTAATCCTAAATATTGATCAGAATACATCTAGAGATCTAGACTTGCAAATGATGACTAGATCTATTACATATAATGTGTCAAAATAATAGTGTTAATTGTAATAAAAATAATCATTTAACTATACACTTTGCTGATGTTCACAAATGACCAAGTATATACTATTTATACTGAATTCTATTACACAAAGAGTTGGGGGTGTAATTACTGTATGGGTACATTAAGTCTATGGGGGAGAATCATCAAAACCTGTGTAGAGGAAGAGTGGAGCAGTTGCCCATAGCAACCAATCAGATCGCTTCATTCAGTTTTCAGAGGCCTTTTTCAAAATGAAAGAAGCAATCTTATTGGTTGCTATGGGCAACTGGTCAACATTTCCTCTGCACTGGTTTTGATAAGTCTCCACCTATATGTATAGTTTTCCATACATAGAAAGGGAAAAGCACCTACATGTCTAACACACATTGATTTGTTCAGTGTATGTGACCTACTAAAGGGGATGACAGGGAAGTAATATAAGAGATCTCTGACCTTTGACATGACCTCCTGTTAAAAACCAAAACAAGAATTTAGGCTGAAATAATGTATATTTTACTTTTAATATGCTGGATTTCATGTATGACTATTAATACTGAATCATAAAAAGAAATGCATACATTGAATTTTCTTTAACAGGATTGTCCCACAGAGGACATTTGGTAATATCAGATGTGTGTCCCATACATCTATGTAAAGGGGTACAAAAATAACTTATATCCCTATACAGTTCTCCCTCATGGAGCTGTCTCTGAGCTGTAACCCTCCTGTTGCCAGGCAACAGAGCACACGCTTTCCCACAATCCCCCTTGCTTATAAGTACAGTGGAGACAAACTGCCATTACCTTCAGGAGACTGCAGTTGAACTGAGCATGTGTTAGGGTCAGGGCCGGATTAAGAGGATCATGGGCCTGGTGCTGAAGATTTTGATGGGCCTTTTTATCGAAATATATAAAATGAAAAAGCAACACAAAGCAATTTTGTTTAACACAAATAAAGCGCATCCGTCACGTTATGCACAATAAATTACCAGGATAGATGAATATGCTGGTTGCTGAGTTGCCCACAGCAACCAATCAGATCGCTTCTTTTATCTGATGTTACTAGGAGGATGTTAGGAGGACTGCACTTTTCTCTGCTGTAACACACACAGGCTCTGCGTCCTATGATCCTTCTGCAGTGTAATATAATGAAGTGACTTGCCGCAATATGGCTGCGATTATATAGGGCTGTAACATCACAGGGGTGACTGGCTACATCCTGCATGTGATTCAGGTTCATCATGTCTACCTCCCTTCCCGCCTTCCCAGCATTCCTTGCCCCATATACTGACATGTGGATCTGCCATTTTAGATGCCCTGGAGCCTGCACCGCAGTAAATAGAGTTTAATGAAGCGATTTGTGCGATAGAATCGCAGCGATATTCACATTCGTTGCGAATCGTATATTTTCTGAAATTCGTGATGAATTCGGGTTTGTCAGCTCCGATTCGCTCATCTCTAAACATAACTCTTCTTTTTCTACCTACAGACTCATATAAGGGCTTGTTTTTTTGCGTCACCAATTATACTTTGCAATGACAAACAAACAAATATTTGTGGGACAAACTTGAATAAAAATGCAATTTTGGGGTCTTTCTACACAGTGCACTTTTTGCAAACAGTCCCACATTGGGGGAGATTTATCAAAACCTGTGAGGAAGAGTGGTGCAGTTGCCCATAGCAACCAATCAGATCGCATTTTTCAGAGGCTTTTTAAAAAATGAAAGAAGCGATCTGATTAGTTGCTATGGGCACCTGCACCACTACTCTACACAGGTTTTGATAAGTCTCTCCCATTAGCTTTATTTTGTAGGTCCATACGATTACAACAATACCCAAATTGGGCCATTGACCATGCAGATTACTCAACATTATAAGCAGCGATATCACTTTTTTTGGGGGGGGGGGATAAAAAATGTTTCTTTGAAAAATTAGAAAAGGGAGGTCATTCAACTTTTATTAGGGAAAGGGTTAATAAAATTTTATTATTACTTTTTTTTCGCAGGAAGGGGTCAAGCACACCTGTCTATAACTTCTAGGCCAATCTGTCTATAATAGCTGTGCTATTATAAGTAGATATGCCATTCAGGAGCATAAAAAAGCTAGGTGAGAACTTATCACCTAGCTTTTCTGTGCTCCTGAATGCCATTGCTGCTTATAGCCTATAAGGATAACCTACTATTAATTATAGGCAAATCTGTCTATATTAGCTTAAAATATAAGCAGAAATGGCACTACGGAGCACAGAAAAGCTGGATGACAAATTCTCGCTTAGATTTTTCATGCTTCTGAATGGCATATCTGCTTATAATAGCTCAGTTATTATAGGATTTACCTATAGCCTTTAGTCAAATCTGTCTAAAATAGCTGAGCTATTATAAGCAGATATGCCATTCAGGAGAATGAAAAAGCTTTTCTGGGCTCCTGAATGGCATATCTGCTTACCATAGAATAGACAGATATGACAGAAAGGTTATAGGTAAATCTATCAATAATAGCTGAGCTATGATAAGCACCATTGCCATTCAGGTACACAGAAAAGCTAGGTGACAATTTCTCACCTA
>NC_079201.1:39342640-39385140 GCF_029499605.1 Hyla sarda | reverse complement strand
CTCCACCTATATGTATAGTTTTCCATACATAGAAAGGGAAAAGCACCTACATGTCTAACACACATTGATTTGTTCAGTGTATGTGACCTACTAAAGGGGATGACAGGGAAGTAATATAAGAGATCTCTGACCTTTGACATGACCTCCTGTTATAACCTAAAACAAGAATTTAGGCTGAAATAATGTATATTTTACTTTTAATATGCTGGATTTCATGTATGACTATTAATACTGAATCATAAAAAGAAATGCATACATTGAATTTTCTTTAACAGGATTGTCCCACAGAGGACATTTGGTAATATCAGATGTGTGTCCCATACATCTATGTAAAGGGGTACAAAAATAACTTATATCCCTATACAGTTCTCCCTCATGGAGCTGTCTCTGAGCTGTAACCCTCCTGTTGCCAGGCAACAGAGCACACGCTTTCCCACAATCCCCCTTGCTTATAAGTACAGTGGAGACAAACTGCCATTACCTTCAGGAGACTGCAGTTGAACTGAGCATGTGTTAGGGTCAGGGCCGGATTAAGAGGATCATGGGCCTGGTGCTGAAGATTTTGATGGGCCTTTTTATCGAAATATATAAAATGAAAAAGCAACACAAAGCAATTTTGTTTAACACAAATAAAGCGCATCCGTCACGTTATGCACAATAAATTACCAGGATAGATGAATATGCTGGTTGCTGAGTTGCCCACAGCAACCAATCAGATCGCTTCTTTTATCTGATGTTACTAGGAGGATGTTAGGAGGACTGCACTTTTCTCTGCTGTAACACACACAGGCTCTGCGTCCTATGATCCTTCTGCAGTGTAATATAATGAAGTGACTGGCCGCAATATGGCTGCGATTATATAGGGCTGTAACATCACAGGGGTGACTGGCTACATCCTGCATGTGATTCAGGTTCATCATGTCTACCTCCCTTCCCGCCTTCCCAGCATTCCTTGCCCCATATACTGACATGTGGATCTGCCATTTTAGATGCCCTGGAGCCTGCACCGCAGTAAATAGAGTTTAATGAAGCGATTTGTGCGATAGAATCGCAGCGATATTCACATTCATTGCAAATCGTATATTTTCTGAAATTCGTAATGAATTCGGGTTTGTCAGCTCCGATTCGCTCATCTCTAGACATAACTCTTCTTTTTCTACCTACAGACTCATATAAGGGCTTGTTTTTTTGCGTCACCAATTATACTTTGCAATGACAAACAAACAAATATTTGTGGGACAAACTTGAATAAAAATGCAATTTTGGGGTCTTTCTACACAGTGCACTTTTTGCAAACAGTCCCACATTGGGGGAGATTTATCAAAACCTGTGAGGAAGAGTGGTGCAGTTGCCCATAGCAACCAATCAGATCGCATTTTTCAGAGGCTTTTAAAAAAATGAAAGAAGCGATCTGATTTGTTGCTATGGGCACCTGCACCACTACTCTACACAGGTTTTGATAAGTCTCTCCCATTAGCTTTATTTTGTAGGTCCATACGATTACAACAATACCCAAATTGGGCCATTGACCATGCAGATTACTCAACATTATAAGCAGCGATATCACTTTTTTTGGGGGGGGGATAAAAAATGTTTCTTTGAAAAATTAGAAAAGGGAGGTCATTCAACTTTTATTAGGGAAAGGGTTAATTAAATTTTATTATTACTTTTTTTTCGCAGGAAGGGGTCAAGCACACCTGTCTATAACTTCTAGGCCAATCTGTCTATAATAGCTGTGCTATTATAAGTAGATATGCCATTCAGGAGCATAAAAAAGCTAGGTGAGAACTTATCACCTAGCTTTTCTGTGCTCCTGAATGCCATTGCTGCTTATAACCTATAAGGATAACCTACTATTAATTATAGGCAAATCTGTCTATATTAGCTTAAAATATAAGCAGAAATGGCACTAAGGAGCACAGAAAAGCTGGATGACAATTTCTCGCTTAGATTTTTCATGCTTCTGAATGGCATATCTGCTTATAATAGCTCAGTTATTATAGGATTTACCTATAGCCTTTAGTCAAATCTGTCTAAAATAGCTGAGCTATTATAAGCAGATATGCCATTCAGGAGAATGAAAAAGCTAGGTGAGAAATTGTCACCTAGCTTTTCTGGGCTCCTGAATGGCATATCTGCTTACCATAGAATAGACAGATATGACAGAAAGGTTATAGGTAAATCTATCAATAATAGCTGAGCTATGATAAGCACCATTGCCATTCAGGTACACAGAAAAGCTAGGTGACAATTTCTCACCTAGTTTTCCATGCTCCTGAATGGCATGTCTGCCTATAAAAACTGAGCTTTTATAGGCAGGCTTGCCATTCAGGAGCATGGAAAAGCTAGGTGAGAAATTGTCACCTAGCTTTTCTATGTACCTGAATTGCAAGTCAGTTCATGACTGGTGGTGGTACCTTTTTGGGGGACTTCAGAAGCAGAGAACAAGGACCGCCGGTGGGACCTCAGCCGCTGTCACACAGTAACATTTTTTGACGGATGTGGGCCAGGCAGGAAAGCAGCACACACCATCCTCTTTCTGACAGGGGGGAGGAGAGTCCTACAATACCGTGACGTGAGTCACGCTGGTCAGGAGGTTACCCAGCCCATGTGACCACCCAGGCAGGGGCCGACTGACAACACTCAGGGCCCTCGGACCAAATAAAGCAAGGGCCCCCTGTGAAGCTCCACCCATGGCCACATCTCTGCCGAAATATATACCATCACACAATAATACCAGTATACAAGGAGGAAATATATAAATCACACAAGAATACCAGTATACAAGGAGGAAATATATACATCACACAATAATACCAGTATACAAGGAGGAAATATATACCACCACACAAGAATACCAGTATACAAGGAGGAAATATATACCACCACACAAGAATACCAGTATACAAGGAGGAAATATATAAATCACACAAGAATACCAGTATACAAGGAGGAAATATATAAATCACACAAGAATACCAGTATACAAGGAGGAAATATATAAATCACACAAGAATACCAGTATACAAGGAGGAAATATATAAATCACACAAGAATACCAGTATACAAGGAGGAAATATATAAATCACACAAGAATACCAGTATACAAGGAGGAAATATATAAATCACACAAGAATACCAGTATACAAGGAGGAAATATATACATCACACAATAACTTGATAATACCGCCATACTGTACTGAATAAAACCACTATACACAGACCAGTATTCCTCCACACAGTGCCCATATAGCAAAAGTTACCAGCTGTACACAGGGTCTGTATACCATATAAGTGATTATATACAAGACCAGGGCTGCCATCAGAAATGTTGGGGCCCCTTACACAACTCAAGGCCCCCCCACCTACTAACTTCCACATTATCTATAAAAAAATATATTTGAAAACACAGGACAAGAAAAACAAGAGCCCTTTAGTTTAATGAGGAAGGAAAGAGGAATATACCCGGACCCCAGTGACAATATATGCCCGGACCCTAGTGACAGTATATGCCCGGACCCCAGTGACAGTATATACCCGGACCCCAGTGACAGTATATACCCGGACCCCAGTGACAGTATATGCCCGGACCCCAGTGACAGTATATGCCCGGACCCCAGTGACAGTATATGCCCGGACCCCAGTGACAGTATATGCCCGGACCCCAGTGACAGTATATGCCCGGACCCCAGTGACAGTATATACCCGGACCCCAGTGACAGTATATACCCGGACCCCAGTGACAGTATATATACCCGGACCCCAGTGACAGTATATATACCTGGACCCCAGTGACAGTATATATACCCGGACCCCAGCGACAGTATATATACCCGGACCCCAGTGACAGTATATATACCCGGACCCCAGTGACAGTATATATACCCGGACCCCAGTGACAGTATATATACCCGGACCCCAGTGACAGTATATGCCCCTGCTCATCAGGACTATCCACTATGTGGGGCAGAAGAGCAGCCGGTGCCCTGGGGAGAGTACACTGTATCACTGGGTACACTGGTATATTGGGTACATTGTATTACTGGGTACACTGTATCACTGGGTACACTGGTATATTGGGTACACTGTATCACTGGGTACACTGGTATATTGGGTATACTGGTATATTGGGAACACTATCACTGGGTACACTGTTATATTGGGTACATTGGTATATTGGGTACACTATCACTGAGTACACTGGTATATTGGGTACACTGGTATATTGGGTACACTGTATCACTGGGTACACTGGTATATTGGGTACACTGGTATATTGGGTACACTGGTATATTGGGTACACTGTATCACTGGGTACACTGGTATATTGGGTACAATGGTATATTGGGTACACTGTATCACTGGGTACACTGGTATATTGGGTATAATGGTATATTGGGTACACTGTATCGCTGGGTACACTGGTATATTGGGTACACTGGTATATTGGGTACAATGGTATATTGGGTACACTGTATCACTGGGTACACTGGTATATTGGGTATTGGGTACACTGGTATATTGGGTACACTGTATCACTGGGTACACTGGTATATTGGGTACACTGGTATACTGGGTACAATGGTATATTGGAAACACAGATATAATATAGATATTAGATACATAGATAGATCAGTGTTTCCTAACCCGGGTGCCTCCAGCTGTTGCTAAACTATAACTTTCAGCATGCCTGGAAAGCCAAACGCATGCTGGGAGTTATAGTTTTGCAACAGCTGGAGGCACCATGGTCAGCAAACACTGAGATAGATAGATAGATATGAGAAATTGATAGATATGATATATATAAATATATATATATATATATATATATATATATATATATAGATAGATAGATAGGAGATAGATAAAGTGTTGCAAAACTACAACTCCCAGCATGTCTGGACAGCCAAAGGCATGCTGGGAGTTATAGTTTTGCAACAGCTGGAGGCACCATGGTCAGCAAACACTGAGATAGATAGATAGATATGAGAAATTGATAGATATGATATATATAAATATATATATATATATATATATATATATATATATATAGATAGATAGATAGGAGATAGATAAAGTGTTGCAAAACTACAACTCCCAGCATGTCTGGACAGCCAAAGGCATGCTGGGAGTTATAGTTTTGCAACAGCTGGAGGCACCATGGTCAGCAAACACTGAGATAGATAGATAGATAGATAGATAGATATGAGAAATTGATAGATATGAGATAGATTGATATGATATAGATAGATAGATAGATATGAGATAGATAGGAGATAGATAAGAGATAGATAGATAGATAGATAGATAGATATATATGAGATAGATAGATATGAGAGATAGATAGATAGATAGATAGGAGATAGATAGATAAAGTGTTGCAAAACTACAACTCCCAGCATGCCCAGACAGTAAACAGCTGTTTGGGCATGCTAGGAGTTGTAGTTTTGCAACATCTGGAGGGATGCAGTTTAGAGACCACTGTGTAGTGGTCTCAAACTGTAGCCCTCCAGCTGTTGCAAAACTACATATTCCAGCATGCCCAAACAGCTGTCTGGACATGCTGGGAGTTGTAGTTTTGCAACATCTGGAGGGCTAGAGCTTAGAGACCACTATACAGTGGTCTCAGACTTTAGCCCTCCAGATCAACTTACCGGCTTCCGTAGGATCCAGGGAGCTGTCCTCTTCTGGCGCACGACATCGCCGCCCGCCGATCACGGTCGCCCGCTGCCTCCGGATGGGTAAGTGGACTTCGGCGTTCGATCCCCTTCGTTTCCCCGTTCTGCCCCGCCTATTGTGGGTGGGCAGGACGGGGAAAACGAAAGTTAACCCCCCCCCCCCCCGCCCCCGATCTGCTATTGGCCGCTTCTGACGACCAATCGAAGGGATAGGAGGGGTGGCACCCCTGCCACCTCACTCCTATCCCTTCAGGGGGATCGTAGGTGTCTTAGACAACCGCGATCCCCCTTATATCCCGGGTCACGAGACCCGTATGACCAGGAAAAGGCGCAAATCGCAAGTCTGAATTCACTTGCGATTTGCGCCAATCGCTGACATGGGGGGTCTGATGACCCCCCATGGGCATTTGCATGGGGTTCCTGCTGATTGATATCTGCAGTCACCCCGATCCGGCCCCCGCCCAGCGCGTGGCGGGGACCGAAATTCCCATGGGCGTATGGATATGTCCTGGGTCTTTAAGTACCAGAAAGCCAGGGCGTATCCATACGCCCTATGTCCTTAAGGGGTTAATGCTGCCCCCCAAAGTTTCTGGTTGAAAATATATCCCTGAGTGTCAGAAATGTGACAGACCCTATTAAACTCTTCCCATTTCATTGCTTTCCTTTTCTTATTTTTCTTCCTCCCCGGCTTCTAAGATAACTTTTTATTTTTCCACCAACAGAGTCATATAATGGGGATTTTTTTTTATAGCACAACATTCTTTAATATTTTGTCTGGTAAAATGTTAGAAATCACGATAGAAGCCTAATAGATCCCATTAAAAATAACACTATGATATTATTCAGTGGCCTTACCGGCTTTCTTTGTTTCCCTTATGACATCACACATGTGACATCATCAAGTGTTTGGGGCTACCTTGACCAGCCACTAGTACAGTTCAGGCCTTGGCTATCAGAGGGAGCACACACAAAGAGCAGAAGATGAGGAAGAGGACAAGATGACACAGGAGAGGTACATTAATCCTAAATATTGATCAGAATACATCTAGAGTTCTAGACTTGCAAATGATGACTAGCTCTATTACATATAATGTGTCAAAATAATAGTGTTAATTCTAATAAATATAATCATTTAACTATACACTTTGCTGATGTTCACAAATGACCAAGTATATACTATTTATTCTGAATTCTATTACACAAAGAGTTGGGGGGGTGTAATTACTGTATGGGTACATTAAGTCTATGGGGGAGAATCATCAAAACCTGTGTAGAGGAAGAGGGGAGCAGTTGCCCATAGCAACCAATCAGATAGCTTCTTTCAGTTTTCAGAGGCCTTTTTCAAAATGAAAGAAGCAATCTTATTGGTTGCTATGGGCAACTGGTCAACATTTCCTCTGCACTGGTTTTGATAAGTCTCCACCTATATGTATAGTTTTCCATACATAGAAAGGGAAAAGCACCTAAATGTCTAAAACACATTGATATGTTCAGTGTATGTGACCTACTAAAGGGGGTGACAGGGAAGTAATATAAGAGATCTCTGACCTTTGACATGACCTCCTGTTATAACCTAAAACAAGAATTTAGGCTGAAATAATGTATATTTTACTTTTATAATGCTGGATTTCATGTATGACTATTAATACTGAATCATAAAAAGAAATGCATACATTGAATTTTCTTTAACAGGATTGTCCCACAGAGGAAATTTGGTAAAATCAGATGTGTGTCCCATACATCTATGTAAAGGGGTACAAAAATAACTTATATCCCTGTACAGTTCTCCCTCATGGAGCTGTCTCTGAGCTGTAACCCTCCTGTTGCCAGGCAACAGAGCACACGCTTTCCCACAATCCCCCTTGCTTATAAGCACAGTGGAGACAAACTGCCATTACCTTCACGAGACTGCAGTTGAACTGACCATGTGTTAGGGTGCACTGTGTCTATGACATTCATGGGTGGTTCTTGCCTTCCTTAGTTTGTAGTGCTATTGTTACCATTAAAATTGTCAGAACCCTGAAATAAAACCCTCACAGACCCAACTACGCTAAGGAATACATGAGAGTTTGCTCATGGTTATTTAAAAGAGGAAGTGCATACAAACAGGAGGAGATGAGGACGAGGACAAGATGACACAGGAGAGTTAAAAATAAATCCTTAATATTCATCAGAATCGATCTGAGTTCTAGATTTGCAAATGAAGACTAGATCTATTAAATATAATGGGGGAGATTTATCAAAACCTGTGAGAGGAAAAGTTAACCAGTTGCCCATAGCAACCAATCAGATTGCTTCTTTTATTTTTCACAGGCCTTGTTAAAAATGCTAGTGTTGCCCCATACTTTTCATTTTCACAAAAAGTAAAAGGAAAAAAAGAGCCCCAAAATTTACAAAGTAAAAGTAGAAGTAAAAGTACAAAAATACCCACTGAACATAACAAGGGGTATAGTAAGCCATAACACCCCACAGGTGTTTGATGAATTTCCGTTAAAGCTGGATGTGAAAATGAAAAATGTGCATTTTTTTTCACGAAAAGGCTGGTGTTATCCCAAATTTTTCATTTTCACAAGGGGTAATAGGAAAAATTTGTAACCCCATTTCTTCTGAGTATGTAAATGCCCCATATGTGGATGTAAAGTGCTCTGTGGGCAAACTACAATGCTCAGAAGAGAAGGAGCGCCATTGGGCTTTTGGAGAGAGAATGTGTCTGGAATTGAAGGCCATGTGTGTATACAAAGCCCCCCCCCCCCTGTGGTGCCAGAACAATGGACCCCCCCCCACATGTGACCCCATTTTGGAAACTACTCCCCTCAAGGAATATAATAAGGGGATACAGTGAGCATTTACAACCCCCCAGGTGTCTAACAGATTTTTTGAACAGTGGTCCGTGAAAATAAAAAATGTAATTTTTCATTTGCACAGCCCACTGTTCCAAAGATCTGTGAAACGCCAGTGGGGTGTAAATGCTCACTGCACCCCTTATAAAATTCTGTGAGGGGTGAAGTTGCGAAAACAGTGTCACATGTGGGGGGGTTTCTGATGTTCTGGCATAATGGGAGGTTTGTTAATACACATCGCCCCCGACTTCAATTTCAGCAAAATTCTCTCTCCAAATGTCCAATGTCGCTCCTTCTGTTCTGAGGCCTCAGAGTACTTAACGTCCACATATGGGGCCTTTTCTTAATCAGGAGAAATTGGGGTTCAAATTTTGGGGTCCATTTTCTCCTATTACACCATGTGAAAATGAAAAATTTGGAGTAACACCATCATTTTAGTGTTAAAAATAAAAACTTACATTTTTTGGCCCACTGTTCAAAAAACCTGTGAGGTGTAAGTACTCACTGTAACCCTTGTTACGTCACATGTGGGGCGTTTCTGCTGTTCTTGCGTCATGGGAGGTTTGTAAATGCACATGGCCCCAGACTTCAATTTCAGCTAAATTCTCTCTCCAAAAGCCCAATGGTACTCCTTCTGTTCTGAGACCTGTAGTGCGCCAGCAGAGCACTTAAAGTCCACATATGGGGCATTTTCTCAGGAGAAATTGGGCTTCCAATTTTGGGGTCCATTTCCTCCTATTACCCCTTGTGAATAAGAAAAATTTAGGGTAACACCATCATTTTAGTGGTAAAAATCAAATTTTCCATTTTCACATCCAACTTCAAGGCAAAGTCGTCAAACACCTGTGAGGTATTAAGGCTCACTATACCCCTTGTTACATTCTTTGAGGGGTGTAGTTTCTAAAATAGTATACCATGTGTTTTTTTTTTTTGCAGTTTTGGCACCCTGAGGACATTCTAAATGCAACATGCCCCCCAAAAACCATTTCAGCAAATTCCCTTTCAAAAAGCCAAATTTTGCTCCTTCTCTTCTGAGCATTGTAGTGTACCAGCAGAGCACTTAATGTTCACATATGGGGCGTTTTCTTAATTGGGAGAAATTGAGCTTCAAATTTTGGGGTCCATTTTCTCCTATTACCCCTTGTGAAAAAGAAAAATATGGGGCA
This sequence comes from Hyla sarda, assembly GCF_029499605.1. Classification (NCBI taxonomy): domain Eukaryota; kingdom Metazoa; phylum Chordata; class Amphibia; order Anura; family Hylidae; genus Hyla; species Hyla sarda. The sequence goes on along the minus strand of NC_079201.1, from coordinate 39,375,456 downwards.
ACACCATCATTTTAGTGTTAAAAATCAAATTTTCCGTTTTCACGTCCAACTTCAACGCAAAGTCGTCAAACACCTGTGAGGTGTTAAGACTCACTATACCCCTTGTTACGTTCCTTGAGCAGTGTAGTTTGCAAAATAGTATGCCATGTGGGTTGTTTTCTTTTTTTGCTGTTCTGGCACCCTGGGGACTTTCAAAATGCAACATGCCCCCCAAAAACCATTTCAGCAAAATTCTCTTTCAAAAAGCCAAATTTTGCTCCCTCTCTTCTAAGCTTTGTAGTGCGCCAGCAGAGCACTTAACGTCCACATATGGTGCATTTTTTTAATCAGGAGAAATTGGGCAAAATCTTTATCCTCACCATCCCGGAAGATGTTTTTGCCCCCAGGGATGGGGAGGATATGAAGTTATAAAGTCCCCCTCGGTCGCCCCATAAGTAGTCACCTGGACTATACTTACTGGTCCCGTCGCTGCGGCTGTGCTCCCAACCCCTCGGCTTGATTGACGTCTCATGTCACCACTCTGCTTTGTCTGCTTAGCGATGATGCAGGCCGTCAATCAAGCTGAGGGGGCGGCATCATGGTCGAAGTTACAGGACTCGGTAAGTTTAAGTCCTCGCAGGGGACTACTTACGGAGCGGCTGGGGGGGGCGGTGGGGCGACTTAGTAACTTCATATCCTCACCGTCCCTGAAGGTAAAAAATGTCTCCCAGGGATGGCGAGGATAAAGATTTTGGCTTAAAAGGGTACTCCGCCCCTAGACATCTTATCCCATATCCAAAGGATAGGGGATAAGATGTCAGATCACCACGGTCCCGCTGCTGGCGACCCCCGGGATGAAAGGGGCCGGCCGTGACGTCACGAGGGGCGGAGCCATGATGTAACGATGCTCCGTCCCCTGTATCGCCAGTCATTACGCACAGAGCGAACTCGCTATGTGCAGTAATGATAGCGCAGCGCCGCAGCTGCGATCCCGGGGGTCACCAGCAGCGGGACCGCGGCAATCTGACATCTTATCCCCTATCCTTTGGATAGGGGATAATATGTCTAGGGGCAGAGTACCCCTTTAAATAATGCATTGCCAAGCATCATATAAGGTAAAATATGCTGCTTGGTTCCCTTTAAAGGGGTATTCCTCCCCTGGCATCTTATCCCCTATCCAAAGGATAGGGGATAAGATGTTAGATCGCCGTTGTCCCGCTGCTGGGGACCCAGGGGATCGCCGCTGCGGCACCCCGCCATCATTACTGCACAGAGCGAGTTCGCTCTGTGCGTAATGACGGGCGATACAGGGCCCGGAGCAGCGTGACGTCATGGCTCCGCCCCTCATGACATCACGGCCCGTCCCCTTAATGCAAGTCTATGGCAGGGGGCGTGACGACCACCACGCCCCCTTCCCATAGACTTGTATTGACGGGGCGGGCCGTGACGTCACAAGGGGTGGAGCCATGACGTAACGATGCTCCGGCCCCTGTATTGCCCGTCATTACGTGCAGAGCGATCTCGCTCTGCGCAGTAATGATGGCGGGGTGCTGCAGCAGCGATCCTCGGGGTCCCCAGCAGCGGGACCCCGGCGATCTGACATTTTATCCCCTATCCTTTGGATAGGGGATAAGATGTCTAGGGGCGGAATACCCCTTTAACTCTGATTCATAAAAAGAAATGCATACACGGAAATTTCTTTATACCAGAACAGGAATATGTATGAATATATTGAGGAAACGTCCTGCCAGTTCTCTACCATATATTCTTGTAATTACTATTAGACTGTACTGAAATTAAAGGGGGTTTTCAGGACTTTTGTGATTGCTGGTCTATTCACAGGATAGCCCCTCAATTGCTGTTCAGTGTGCCGCACTATACAGTAAATAGGGACAAAAGCCTTGCTCTCTTCATTATATAGTGGTGGCGCTGAATAACAGCATCATGGCTCTCATTGACGTAGAAGGGAGCTGAGCTGCAGTTGCCTGGCACCACCACTGTAGAAAGAAAGGCCTAGGGCTTCAGGCCCATTTCCTGTATAAGAAGAGGAGCTGAATAGCTGCTCAGAGGGTGTGCCTGGAGTCAGTATCCTGATGATCAGCAATTAATGGCCTATCCTAATGATAGCCAATCATTTAAATTTGAAAAAATCAACCCCTCAAAAGAATAAAAATACATAAATTAAAAATAAATATATTTTTATGTTTGGGAAATGTATGTATTTTTATTATTTTGAAGAGTCGATTTTTTTCAAATTTCAATAATTGCCTATCCTTAGAATTCTCTATAAAAAAAGAGAACCAATGTGTAACATGTTTTTACAGTTTTTTTTTACTGTTTTTACATTTATTTACTGTTTAATAATCCCTAAGATTAGCTGCAAGAAAGGAACCATTAGAGAGTTAATTAATATTTATATTAACCCCGTTTATGAACGTCCATAAGCGTCTCCTGAGTTATGACGGCCTCTCAGCAGGTGAGCGCGCATCATACCAGGTGGGTCCCGGTTGCTATAAGAAACCAGGACCCGTGGCTAATGCCGGCCATCGCCGATCGGGCTGATGTCCAGCATAAATTCTTTAGGCGTGGCAATCAAAGTTGATCGCCGCGTCTAAAGTGAAAATAAAATCTTCCCGGCAGCTCAGTCGGGCTGATCGGTACCATCGCGGAAAAATCACAATGTCCCGATCAGCTAGAATGCAACAGGAGGGTGCCTTACCTGCCTCCTGCGCTTCTGATCGGCGATTGATTGCTCCAAGCCTGAAATCAAGGCTTGAGCAATCAAACGCCGATAACAATGATCCCTACCATTAAATGCAATGGCAGTGATCAGTGTATTGAATCAATGTACTGCATGCAAAAAAAATAAGTGAAAAAAAGTTAACAAAGATCATTTAACCCATTCCCTAATAAAAGTTTGAATCATCCCCCTTTTCCCAATAAAAAAATAACTGTAAATAAAAATAAACATATGTGGTATCGCCGCGTGCGTAAATGTCCGAACTATAAAAATATATAGTTAATTAAACCGCACGTTCAATGGCGTATGTGTGATGGCCGCCAACCCCCCATCCATAGACTTGTATTGAGGAGGCGGGCCGTGATGTGATGAGGGGGCGGAGACATGATGTAACGATGCTCCGGCCCCTGTATTGCCTGTCATTACGCACAAAGCAAGTTTGCTCTGTGCAGTAATGATAGCAGGGTGCCGTAGTGGAGATCCCGGGGGTCCCCAGCAGCGGGACCCCGGTGATCTGACATCTTATCCCCTATCCTTTGGATAGGGGACGAGATGCTAGGGGTGGAGTACCCCTTTAAGGGCTTAAAGGGGTATTTTAGGAATAAAAAAATAGGCCTTTTTTCTTTCAAAGAAAGTGCCCTCCTTGTCTCCACTTTCAATGAGGTATTAAAACTTGGCTCCATTCACTTCAGTGGAACGGAGGTGTGAAACCACACCCAAACTGGATACAAACAGGTCTTTGAAAGAAAAAAGGCCTGTTTTTTTAATTCCTGGAATACCCCTTTAATTACTGATGACAATCAGGCTAGATGTAATATCTAGACCAAAGATCACTATTAGGTGTGCATACGGCACTGAGGACGTGGAGGGATCTCTACAGTATACTGGGAAATGCTGGTGAGTGTGCTGTGGTGCTCTGGCTTATAGATAGGTAATCATAGTAGTCAAACATAGAAGATAATGGAAATAAAGCCGGCACTCACCATTCTTCTCAAAATTCTTGCTTTATTTTGCTTCACATGTGTTCAGGGGTAGGGAGCAGACGTGGTGGGGATTACAAAGGCGACAAAAGCTCCGTTTTGTGCTGTGAATGCACTTCCTCCGGCCCTAACTTCTAGACTAACAGTACACCTTTATATACCAGGTAAGCCTTCCTGTTATCCAATCACCTTATTTTCTCTCCTTGACACGTGACTATGATGTACACCTCCGGGAGAGAGAAAGGGGAGGGGGGGGGGGGAGAGTGTTTGTGATTAAAAACAAGCTGATTGTTCTGTTCTATCATTGAGGCCTATTACACCTGTCGCATTAGTCTTGATTATCTATTCAGTTTCTATTGTTAATAATTTCCTGTCTAGCCTTTCTCCTTTTTGGACAGTTATTCTTTCCAGTCCTGCAAATTTTAAGATATCAGGATTATTATTTTCCGTTTCCCTTACGTGGGACATTAGTCTGGCAGCTCCTGGTTTTCCTGTACGTATAGCGTACAGGTGTTCTCTTATTCTCACCCTGAGCTGTCGACTTGTCTGCACCAGGTAATAAAAACCGCATGGACAGAACAGGGCATAAACCACCTGATCCGTCTTGCAAGTTATAAGATCTTGGACTGTATGTGACACTGCTCCTAGCCGTATGTATTTAGCTTCCATGTTGTATTTGCAAAAATTGCAATTTTTACATTTTTTATTGCCTTTAGGTACGGTGTCTCCTAACCAGGTTTTTTTTTAGATTTTTTCTCCTTCTCTTTTCGTTGTTCGTTTTTTCTCAGAATACTCCCTATTGTTTGAGTTTTTTTTATAGGTTATTCTTGGTTTTCTCAGAGCAATTTCTCTTAGATCTTCATCTGATTTTAAAATGAACCAACTATTTCTTATAGCTCTTTCAGCTATTTTGTTCACAGGATCATTATCCAATACAAACGTGAACCTTTTTTCTTTTTCTTTAGGATAAGTTTTTTTATTTTTTAACAAATCTATTCTGTTCTTTTTTTCTGCTTTCTGCCTTGCTTGTGTTATTATTTTCTTTGGATAAGCTCGTTCTAAAAGACGTTTTTCTAAATCGTTTGCTTGTTTTAGATATGTATCTTCTTTTGTATTATTACGTTTTAGTCTTATAAATTGTCCATATGGTATGGCATTTTTTCCAGCTATTTTATGTGAACTTTGATTCTGAGTATTTTTTGCAACTTGTTTGCAATAACCTTCAGATATAATATGTCCCTCTTCTATAATTAGTTTAACATCTAGAAACTCTAATTCTTGTTCTCCATACTGATATGTAAATTCCATATTAAAGGTGTTTATTGTATTTAGATGTATAACAAAATCTATGAACTGCTCTTTGGTACCTGTCCATGTTATCAATATGTCGTCTACATAGCGATTATATGTTTTTATATGTTTGACATATGGGTTTGAACTGTTATAAATATAATAATTTTCAAATATTGCCATGTATAGATTAGCGTATGTGCAGGAGATGGGGGTTCCCATCGGGGTCCCCGTCTCCTGCCTATACCACCTGTCACCTGACATGAAAGTATTATTAGTAAGGACAAATCTCAAACCTTTACATACGAATTCCATCATTTCTGGTGATATACCCGTATCTTTAATGTATCCTCGTATAGCCTGTATACCCGTCTCATGGGGAATACGGGTATACAGGCTTACCACGTCAATAGAGCATAGAGTAGTCCTCTTTTAACAGTAGACACCATCTACAATTTGTAGCAAATGACTGGTGTCTTTTATATAGGAAGGAATCGACTCCAATAAGGGGTTCAATATCCAGTCTAAGTACTGGGATAGGAACTCAGTCGCTGAGCCGATCCCCGCCACTATGGGCATTCCTGGGGGTCGGCTCAGCGACTTGTGAACCTTAGGGAGGTGATACCAGTATGCCGGTTTTGGCACTTCTGGGATCAGTCTCTCTGCGGTTTTCCGACTGAGTAGACCTTTTTCAACACTTATATGCAAAAATGACCGCAAATTCGACATGATTTTATATGTCAGATCTGCGGGCAGGGGGGAGTAGGTGGTGGTGTCGGAGAGCTGCCTTTTGGCTTCTTCCAAGTATTGCGACTTCTCCTGCACCACCACACTGCCCCCCTTATCTGCACGGATAATAACTAGATCATCCCTTTTACATAATTTTGTTAAGGCTAGTGATTCCTCCTTAATGAGGTTTTCAACAGGGTCAGGGTAGAGAATTGATTTCACTTCTTTCAGAACTGCCTTTGAAGAAAGGTCTATACTGCTACCTTGATAGATAGGGGGAGAAAACCTTGATTTATTTCCTTTTGTGAAAAATTTCCTTTTAATCTCCCTGTTGCCCTGCTGAATTTCCTCAAAATTAGAGGCTAACATCTCTATGCAATCCCTTTCTGCTGTGTCGAAACCTGGAGGAAAAAAAAACAGAGGACCAATGGTAACAGGGGACTCTCCTTCCATAGGTACTTGCTCTTGTGATATTTTATTACAAAAAAACTTGTGAAGGTTGATGTCCCTTAAAGACGTTGCTAGGTCTATTTCAAATCTAGTGTCATTGAATCTGTCATTTATGCCAAAGTTCAGACCTCTTGAAAGTAGGGACAGCGTGTTATTGTCCAAACACTCCTCTGTGAGGTTAATTACATTAACAGTTCTTGGTTGACCAAGGATTCATTTTTCTTTTTTTCTGATCTTGAGTCAGCTGTGTTGAACTTCTTTCGTTTCTGTCTGCCTCTTCTTGTGTGCCTCTTTGAGTTTCTAAAGGGATATTCTCACTTTTTCGTTCTTGTTCATACGCTGCGTTTTTTTCGCCATTTTGATTTTTTGAAGCTTGAGATTTTTCTGTTGATATTTTAGATTTTTGTCTTTTACTTTGTGGATTATACTTCCGTCCTGTGTTATTTGGTTCTGTTGTTTTATTTTGCCATGTATAGATATTGTTATTATCATAGTCTCTCTTATCCATTAGAAATTTATCATGCTTATTAATTTTTGCTTCATCTTGTAAAGGAATAAGTTTAGTTTTTAATTTTCTTGAAAACTGTTAAGCTGTTCCGTGGAGACTTTTTGCGAGCTCTCTTTTTGCTTTTGAAAGTTCTTCTTGTATTAAACCGTACTCTATACGCGGTTACGGGTTAGGACAATTTGTAGAAGCTTCATCGCATGATCATGGAAAGCTTTTTGCCACGCGTTCACAAAGACTTCGTCTTCATGGAAGATGGCCGGAGGTTTGTACATTCTAAGTCCCCTTGGGACGCGTTCGCATTGCATATAGGACTGAGGCGAGTTCACTGTCCAGAAGTAGTTTATTTCTCTTTCTGACAGACTTGTGATGCGATGTTCCAGTTGCTTAGTACTGATCATTTCTATGTCGTCTTTGACATTGCAGTATAGAAAGTAACCTCCCACGTCTTCCCTCCCTATGTGAATAGCGACATCCAGATTTTCGAACTGATCGTTAAGATCCATCTCCGTGTTTTCTGAGTTTTCTGCCATATCCTCGTGCTCTGTAGGCTTAAGCGGCAGAAAAGTTCGTAAAAAAGATCACTCTTAGGTGTGCATACGGCACTGAGGACTTGGAGGCATCTCTACAGTATACTGGGAAACGCTGGTGAGTGTGCTGTGGTGCTCTGGCTTATAGATAGGTAATCATAGTAGTCCAACATAGAAGATAATGGAAATAAAGCCGGCACTCACCATTCTTCTCAAAATTCTTGCTTTATTTTGCTTCACATGTGTTCAGGGGTAGGGAACAGACGTGGGGGGGGGATTACAAAGGTGACAAAAGCTCCGTTTCGTGCTGTGAATGCACTTCCTCCGGCCCTAACTTCTAGACTAACAGTACATCTTTATATACCAGGTAAGCCTTCCTGTTATCCAATCACCTTATTTTCTCTCCTTGACACATGACTATGACGTACACCTCCGGGAGAGAGAAAGGGGAGGGGGGGGTGTTTGTGATTAAAAACAAGCTGATTGTTCTGTTCTATCATTGAGGCCTAGTACACCTGTCGCATTAGTCTTGATTATACATTCAGTTTCTATTTTTAATAATTTCCTGTCTAGCCTTTCTCCTTTTTGGACAGTTATTCTTTCCAGTCCTGCAAATTTTAAGATATCAGGATTATTATTATCCGTTTCCCTTACGTGGGACATTAGTCTGGCAGCTCCTGGTTTTCCTGTACGTATAGCGTACAGGTGTTCTCTTATTCTCACCCTGAGCTGTCGGCTTGTCTGCCCCAGGTAATAAAAACCGCATGGACAGAACAGGGCATAAACCACCTGATCTGTCTTGCAAGTTATAAGATTTTGAACTGTATGTGACACTGCTCCTAGTCGTATGTATTTAGCTTCCATGTTGTATTTGCAAAAATTGCAATTTTTACATTTTTTATTGCCTTCAGGTACGGTGTCTCCTTACCAGGTTTTTTTTAGATTTTTTTCTCCTCTCTTTTAGTTGTTCGTTTTTTCTCAGAATACTCCCTATTGTAATATCTAGACCTACAAAGACATCTTAGACTCTACCTTATACATGAAGATATATGTGTTGAAAATAAGTATATAGTCTATGGACAGCTTCTTATATAACACAATCATGTCTTAGGTACAGAGATTAAGAATATTTGTGATCCCTAATCTCTGTTTTGTTATTTGTAGGAATTCCTTTTTCAATATTTAATAGAATAGACTAGACTTACTGCAGAGTTTACAAGTTTATTTTAGACAGACTGACCGCAGATTTAGGACATAACTGTACTATAAAGAAAAAACAATAATTTGTTTTTTTTTTTGCTACAAATATACAATTAATAATAACAACAAAAAAACTATATAAAAGACTATAGCCGTAATGATACATAGCCTGATGAAATAATGCTGAAGGGCATAATACACTGCACTTTAATACTAGTGCAGTGTATTATATGAGTGATCTTAAGATTGCTGTTAAAAGTCCCCTTTGTAAAAAACTTAAAGGCTAGCTACAAACTGAGAAATAACTATTGTCGGAGGTTCCAAGCGTACATTACCGGCATCATAGATGGCAATGTATTCTGCCCGGATCCTATCTAAATAAAGTTAAAAATATACAATTTATAAAATAATTCACCCCCACCCCAACCCATACAAAAAATAAATGTTTATATAAAAAAGAATTAAAAAAAATAACCCATTTCTCCCCTCACATAAGCTATAATTAAAAATCAACTGTCAACATAATGCTGACAGCCATAATACACTGCACTATAATACTATTGCAATCTATTATATGAGTGATCAAAAGATCACTGGGGAAAGCCCTCTCATGGTATTTGTTAAAAAAGACCAAAAAATAAAAAAACACCCTAAAAAAAATATAAAAAAAAGAAAAAATATTTAAAAACCAAAAACCCGAAGTAAAACCCCTGACAATACTGTAACCATACATTGTCTTTTGGAATAATGACAAGAGGCATAAGACACTAGTGCAGTGTATTATTATATAGCTATCGAAAGATTGCTGCTCAAAGTCCCTTGATGGGAATAGTTAAAGGAAATTTGTCACCAGTGTCACCTGCACTAACCTGTCGGTACCAACAGATAGTGCAGGTGACACTAATGACAACGGTCCTTACCTCGTCCCGTTCCGTGGAGGGGATCTCTGGTAATCTTCTCTGTTAAGCTTCAGCTCTAGGCCCGGCTTGGGGCACGAGTGGAGCTTAGGAATGTCACTGCTGCTACGAGTCCAGCAGAGAGCAGCAGCTGCTTGGGGCATTGGCAGAGCTTAGTGACATCACTACTGCTGCTCCCTGCTTGGTCCCGCTGCTAAAGAACAGCAGTGGTGATTAGTGTTGAGCGGCATAGGCCATATTCGAATTCGCGAATATTCGCGAATATATGGACGAATATTCGTCATATATTCGCGAATATTCGCATACTCATTATATTCTCGTTTTATTTTCGCATATGCGAAAATTCGCATATGCGAAAATTAACATATGTGAATATTAGCATACACAAGATTAGCGTACAGGAATTTTCGCATATGCGAAAATTAGCATACACGAATATTCGCATATGCGAATTTCCGCACGCCAGTCTCACACAGTAGTATTACAGCCTTCTTTACACCACACAAGCTGGAAGCAGAGAGGGGTGATCACTGTGATGTGTACTGTGAAAAAAAAAAATAAAACGAATATTCGTAATTACGAATATATAGCGCTGTATTTGCGAAATTCGCGAATTCGCGAATATGCGATAATCGCGAATAATATTCGAATTGCGAATATTCATGAGCAACACTAGTGGTGATGTCCCTATGCTTCGCCCATGCACCAAGCTGGCCAGAGCTGAAGCTTTACAGAGAAGATCACCGGAGATTCCCGCCACTGAACGGGAAAAGGTAAGTACCGTTGTCACCAGTGTCACCTGCACTATCTGTCAGTACCGCCACTTTTGTTTAGGTGACACTGGTGACATATTTCCATTAAAAATGATAAAAGAAAAAGAAGGTTAATAAAATAATTAAAAAAGAAAAACACTTCTACAAAAATGTCCCTTAAAAAACATATTTGGTATGAAATATAAAATTAAGAAAATAGAAAAAAATATATAAAAATTCCCCCAAAAACTTTATAACCCCATACAAATCCCTCACAATAGCCATAACCTTGCACTGCCTGTCAGAATAATGCTGAGAGGAATAATACACTGCACCACAATAGTAGTGCAGTGTTTTATAGAAATAATCAGATCTTTGGTGAAAGGTTGCCCTCTAATGGGAATGTGGGTGAAAAAACATAAAATAAAAGTGTAATAACATGGTTTATTGACACCCCCCCCCCTCCCCCACCAACAAAAAAGAAAAAGAAAACAATAGAAAGGCAGAAATGCTTTTGAAAAAAAAATACACATTAATAATTTATAAAATGTTCTGCCCCCTCCCCCCAAAGAAAACATATATTACCCTTAAAATGTATGAATAAATAAATGAAAATTAAGACATGACCCAAACATTACAAAAACAAACCCTCCAAAAACCTGTCAATTGTCTGCGTCAACATCATCCTGGGATGATGGGAGGAGTAGTACACTGCACTACTATAGAAATAAAAATCCCTATCATCTAAATCTCAATGTGTTCCATTTTGTTTTGTTCCTTTTTCTTATGTGGTTTCATAATCCCTGAGATAAGTAGTTCTGGCCCTAGAGTGTTATATATATTAGCGTCTGTAGCATGTATCAGGAACATGTTATCATACCTGTGTCTTTTTACAGGTGACTGATGTCCGGTGAGAAGGTGAAAGTGACCTATACCCCCGTCAACTGCAAGAAAGGAACCACAGGACAGGTAATTAATATTTATATTAATTACTGATAACAATCAGGCTAGATGTAATATCTAGACCTGCAGAGATGTCATAGTCTCCACCTTATACATGAACATATATGTGTTGTTAATAAGCATATCGTCTATGGACAGCTTCTTATATAACACAACCATGTCTCAGGTACAGAGAATAGGAACATTTATGATCCTTAATATCTGTTTTTTAATTAGTAGGAATTCCTTTATCAATATTTAATAGAATAGACCCAACTTACCCCAAGGTTTACAAGTTTCCTTTAGACAAACTGACTGCAGATTTAGAACATAACTGTAATGTAAAGAAAAATCAATAATTTGTTTTTGCTACAAATATATAATTATAAAAATAATGAGAATTAAAAAACTATATATTAAAAGACTATAGCCATAATAATACATAGCCTGTTGAAATAATCATGAAGCGCATAATACACTGCACTTTAATACTAGTGCAGTGTATTATATGAGCGATCTTAAGATCGCTGTTAAAAGTCCCCTTTGTAAAAAAAAACGTAAAGGCTAGCTAGGAATTTTCATCCGGAATAACTATTGCAGGAGGTTCCAAGCGTACATTACCGTCATCATAGATGGCAATGTATTCTGCCCGGATCCTATGTAAATGAAGTTAAAAATAAACAATTTATAAAATAATTCACCCCACCCCAACCCCTACAAAAAAATAAATGTTTATATAAAAAAGAATAAAAAAAAAATAACCCATTTCTCCCCTCACATAAGCTATAATTAAAAATCGGCTGTCAACATAATGCTGACAGCGATAATACACTGCACTATAACACTATTGCAATGTATTATATGGGTGATCACAAGATCACTGGGGAAAGGGCTCTTATCGAATTTGTTAAAAAAAAGACCAAAAAATAAAAAATAAAGAAAAAAATAGTTTAAAAAAATATTCAAACAGAACACCCTAAAAAAAAACATATTAAAAAAAGAAAAAATAATTTTAAACCAAAAACCCGAAATAAAACCCCTGACAATACTGTAACCATACATTGTCTTTTAGAATAATGACAAGAGGCCTAAGACACTAGTGCAGTGTATTATTACATAGTTATAGAAAGATTGCTGCTCAAAGTCCCTTGATGGGAATAGTTAAAGGAAATTTGTCACCAGTGTCACCTGCACTAACCTGTCGGTACCAACAGATAGTGCAGGTGACACTAATGACAAAGGTCCTTGCCTTGTCCCGTTCCGTGGAGGGGATCTCCGGTAATCTTCTCTGTTAAGCTTCAGCTCTAGGCCCGGCTTGGGGCACGAGTGGAGCTTAGGAATGTCACTGCTGCTACGAGTCCAGCAGAGAGCAGCAGCGGCTAGGGGCATTGGCAGAGCTTAGTGACATCACCGCTGCTGCTCCCTGCTTGGTCCCGCTGCTAAAGAACAGCAGTGGTGATGTCCCTATGCTCCGCCCATGCACAAAGCTGGCCAGAGCTGAAGCTTAACAGAGAAGATCACCGGAGATTCCCGCCACTGAACGGGAAAAGGTAAGTACCGTTGTCACCAGTGTCACCTGCACTATCTGTCAGTACCGCCACTTTTGTGTAGGTGACACTGGTGACATATTTCCATTAAAAACAATAAAAGAAAAAGAAGGTTAATAAAATAATTAAAAAAGAAAAAAAACTTCTACAAAAATATCCCTAAAAAAACATATTTGGTATGAAATATAAAATTAAGAAAATAGAAAAAATATATAAAAATTCCCCCAAAAACTATATAACCCCATACAAATCCCTCACAATGCCATAACCATGCACTGCCTGTCAGAATAATGCTAAGAGGAATAATACACTGCACCACAATAGTAGTGCAGTGTTTTATAGAAATAATCAGATCTTTGGTGAAAGGTTGCCCTCTAATGGGAATATGGGTGAAAAAAACAACCCATAAAATAAAAGTGTAATAACATGATTTATTGACCCTCCCCCACCAACAAAAAAAGAAAAAGAAAACAGTAGAAAGGCAGAAATGCTTTTGAAAAAAGAAATACACAATAATAATTTATAAAATTTTCTGCCCCCTCCCCCAAAGAAAACATATATTACCCTTAAAATGTATGAATAAATAAATGAAAATTAAGACATAACCCAAACATTACAAAAACAAACCCTCCAAAAACCTGTCAATAGTCTGCGTCAACATCATCCTGGGATGATGGGAAGAGTAGTACACTGCACTACTATAGAAATAAAAATCCCTACCATCTAAATCCCAATGTGTTCCATTTTTTTTTTGTTCCTTTTTCTTATGCGGTTTCATAATCCCTGAGATAAGTAGTTCTGGCCCTAGAGTGTTATATATATTAGCGTCTGTAGCATGTATCAGGAACATGTTATCATACCTGTGTCTTTTTACAGGTGACTGATGTCCGGTGAGAAGGTGAAAGTGACCTATACCCCCGTCAACTGCAAGAAAGGAACCACAGGACAGGTAATTAATATTTATATTAATTACTGATAACAATCAGGCTAGATGTAATATCTAGACCTGCAGAGATGTCATAGTCTCCACCTTATACATGAACATATATGTGTTGTTAATAAGCATATCGTCTATGGACAGCTTCTTATATAACACAACCATGTCTCAGGTACAGAGAATAGGAACATTTATGATCCTTAATATCTGTTTTTTATTTGTAGGAATTCCTTTTTCAATATTTAATAGAATAGACCCAACTTACCCCAAGGTTTACAAGTTTCCTTTAGACAAACTGACTGCAGATTTAGAACATAACTGTAATGTAAAGAAAAATCAATAATTTGTTTTTGCTACAAATATATAATTATAAAAATAATGAGAATTAAAAAACTATATATTAAAAGACTATAGCCATAATAATACATAGCCTGTTGAAATAATCATGAAGCGCATAATACACTGCACTTTAATACTAGTGCAGTGTATTATATGAGCGATCTTAAGATCGCTGTTAAAAGTCCCCTTTGTAAAAAAAACGTAAAGGCTAGCTAGGAATTTTCATCCGGAATAACTATTGCCGGAGGTTCCAAGCGTACATTACCGTCATCATAGATGGCAATGTATTCTGCCCGGATCCTATGTAAATGAAGTTAAAAATAAACAATTTATAAAATAATTCACCCCACCCCAACCCCTACAAAAAAATAAATGTTTATATAAAAAAGAATAAAAAAAAAATAACCCATTTCTCCCCTCACATAAGCTATAATTAAAAATCGGCTGTCAACATAATGCTGACAGCGATAATACACTGCACTATAACACTATTGCAATGTATTATATGGGTGATCACAAGATCACTGGGGAAAGGCCTCTCATCGAATTTGTTAAAAAAAAGACCAAAAATTACAAAATAAAGAAAAAAAAGTTAAAAAAAATATTCAAACAGAACACCCTAAAAAAAAACATATTAAAAAAAGAAAAAATAATTTTAAACCAAAAACCCGAAATAAAACCCCTGACAATACTGTAACCATACATTGTCTTTTAGAATAATGACAAGAGGCCTAAGACACTAGTGCAGTGTATTAGTACATAGCTATCGAAAGATTGCTGCTCAAAGTCCCTTGATGGGAATAGTTAAAGGAAATTTGTCACCAGTGTCACCTGCACTAACCTGTCGGTACCAACAGATAGTGCAGGTGACAATAATGACAAAGGTCCTTGCCTTGTCCCGTTCCGTGGAGGGGATCTCCGGTAATCTTCTCTGTTAAGCTTCAGCTCTAGGCCCGGCTTGGGGCACGAGTGGAGCTTAGGAATGTCACTGCTGCTACGAGTCCAGCAGAGAGCAGCAGCGGCTAGGGGCATTGGCAGAGCTTAGTGACATCACCGCTGCTGCTCCCTGCTTGGTTCCGCTGCTAAAGAACAGCAGTGGTGATGTCCCTATGCTCCGCCCATGCACCAAGCTGGCCAGAGCTGAAGCTTAACAGAGAAGATCACCGGAGATTCCCGCCACTGAACGGGAAAAGGTAAGTACCGTTGTCACCAGTGTCACCTGCACTGTCTGTCAGTACCGCCACTTTTGTGTAGGTGACACTGGTGACATATTTCCATTAAAAACAATAAAAGAAAAAGAAGGTTAATAAAATAATTAAAAAAGAAAAAAAACTTCTACAAAAATATCCCTAAAAAAACATATTTGGTATGAAATATAAAATTAAGAAAATAGAAAAAATATATAAAAATTCCCCCAAAAACTATATAACCCCATACAAATCCCTCACAATGCCATAACCATGCACTGCCTGTCAGAATAATGCTAAGAGGAATAATACACTGCACCACAATAGTAGTGCAGTGTTTTATAGAAATAATCAGATCTTTGGTGAAAGGTTGCCCTCTAATGGGAATATGGGTGAAAAAAACAACCCATAAAATAAAAGTGTAATAACATGATTTATTGACCCCCCCCCCTCCCCCACCAACAAAAAAGAAAAAGAAAACAGTAGAAAGGCAGAAATGCTTTTGAAAAAAGAAATACACAATAATAATTTATAAAATTTTCTGCCCCCTCCCCCAAAGAAAACATATATTACCCTTAAAATGTATGAATAAATAAATGAAAATTAAGACATAACCCAAACATTACAAAAACAAACCCTCCAAAAACCTGTCAATAGTCTGCGTCAACATCATCCTGGGATGATGGGAAGAGTAGTACACTGCACTACTATAGAAATAAAAATCCCTACCATCTAAATCCCAATGTGTTCCTTTTTTTTTTTTGTTCCTTTTTCTTATGCGGTTTCATAATCCCTGAGATAAGTAGTTCTGGCCCTAGAGTGTTATATATATTAGCGTCTGTAGCATGTATCAGGAACATGTTATCATACCTGTGTCTTTTTACAGGTGACTGATGTCCGGTGAGAAGGTGAAAGTGACCTATACCCCCGTCAACTGCAAGAAAGGAACCACAGGACAGGTAATTAATATTTATATTAATTACTGATAACAATCAGGCTAGATGTAATATCTAGACCTGCAGAGATGTCATAGTCTCCACCTTATACATGAACATATATGTGTTGTTAATAAGCATATCGTCTATGGACAGCTTCTTATATAACACAACCATGTCTCAGGTACAGAGAATAGGAACATTTATGATCCTTAATATCTGTTTTTTATTTGTAGGAATTCCTTTATCAATATTTAATAGAATAGACCCAACTTACCCCAAGGTTTACAAGTTTCCTTTAGACAAACTGACTGCAGATTTAGAACATAACTGTAATGTAAAGAAAAATCTATAATTTGTTTTTGCTACAAATATATAATTATAAAAATAATGAGAATTAAAAAACTATATATTAAAAGACTATAGCCATAATAATACATAGCCTGTTGAAATAATCATGAAGCGCATAATACACTGCACTTTAATACTAGTGCAGTGTATTATATGAGCGATCTTAAGATCGCTGTTAAAAGTCCCCTTTGTAAAAAAAAAATGTAAAGGCTAGCTAGGAATTTTCATCAGGAATAACTATTGCCGGAGGTTCCAAGCGTACATTACCGTCATCATAGATGGCAATGTATTCTGCCCGGATCCTATGTAAATGAAGTTAAAAATAAACAATTTATAAAATAATTCACCCCACCCCAACCCCTACAAAAAAATAAATGTTTATATAAAAAAGAATAAAAAAAAAAATAACCCATTTCTCCCCTCACATAAGCTATAATTAAAAATCGGCTGTCAACATAATGCTGACAGCGATAATACACTGCACAATAACACTATTGCAATGTATTATATGGGTGATCACAAGATCACTGGGGAAAGGCCTCTCATCGAATTTGTTAAAAAAAAAAAAAGACCAAAAAATAAAAAACTAAAGAAAAAAAAGTTAAAAAAAATATTCAAACAGAACACCCTAAAAAAAAACATATTAAAAAAAGAAAAAATAATTTTAAACCAAAAACCCGAAATAAAACCCCTGACAATACTGTAACCATACATTGTCTTTTAGAATAATGACAAGAGGCCTAAGACACTAGTGCAGTGTATTATTACATAGTTATAGAAAGATTGCTGCTCAAAGTCCCTTGATGGGAATAGTTAAAGGAAATTTGTCACCAGTGTCACCTGCACTAACCTGTCGGTACCAACAGATAGTGCAGGTGACACTAATGACAAAGGTCCTTGCCTTGTCCCGTTCCATGGAGGGGATCTCCGGTAATCTTCTCTGTTAAGCTTCAGCTCTGGGCCCGGCTTGGGGCACGAGTGGAGCTTAGGAATGTCACTGCTGCTACGAGTCCAGCAGAGAGCAGCAGCGGCTAGGGGCATTGGCAGAGCTTAGTGACATCACCGCTGCTGCTCCCTGCTTGGTCCCGCTGCTAAAGAACAGCAGTGGTGATGTCCCTATGCTCCGCCCATGCACCAAGCTGGCCAGAGCTGAAGCTTAACAGAGAAGATCACCGGAGATTCCCGCCACTGAACGGGAAAAGGTAAGTACCGTTGTCACCAGTGTCACCTGCACTGTCAGTACCGCCACTTTTGTGTAGGTGACACTGGTGACATATTTCCATTAAAAGCAATAAAAGAAATAGAAGGTTAATAAAATAATTAAAAAAGAAAAAAAACTTCTACAAAAATATCCCTAAAAAAACATATTTGGTATGAAATATAAAATTAAGAAAATAGAAAAAATATATAAAAATTCCCCCAAAAACTATATAACCCCATACAAATCCCTCACAATGCCATAACCATGCACTGCCTGTCAGAATAATGCTAAGAGGAATAATACACTGCACCACAATAGTAGTGCAGTGTTTTATAGAAATAATCAGATCTTTGGTGAAAGGTTGCCCTCTAATGGGAATATGGGTGAAAAAAACAACCCATAAAATAAAAGTGTAATAACATGATTTATTGACCCCCCCCCTCCCCCACCAACAAAAAAAGAAAAAGAAAACAGTAGAAACGCAGAAATGCTTTTGAAAAAAGAAATGCACAATAATAATTTATAAAATTTTCTGCCCCCTCCCCCAAAGAAAACATATATTACCCTTAAAATGTATGAATAAATAAATGAAAATCAAGACATAACCCAAACATTACAAAAAGAAACCCTCCAAAAACCTGTCAATAGTCTGCGTCAACATCATCCTGGGATGATGGGAAGAGTAGTACACTGCACTACTATAGAAATAAAAATCCCTACCATCTAAATCCCAATGTGTTCCATTTTTTTTTTTTGTTCCTTTTTCTTATGCGGTTTCATAATCCCTGAGATAAGTAGTTCTGGCCCTAGAGTGTTATATATATTAGCGTCTGTAGCATGTATCAGGAACATGTTATCATACCTGTGTCTTTTTACAGGTGACTGATGTCCGGTGAGAAGGTGAAAGTGACCTATACCCCCGTCAACTGCAAGAAAGGAACCACAGGACAGGTAATTAATATTTATATTAATTACTGATAACAATCAGGCTAGATGTAATATCTAGACCTGCAGAGATGTCATAGTCTCCACCTTATACATGAACATATATGTGTTGTTAATAAGCATATCGTCTATGGACAGCTTCTTATATAACACAACCATGTCTCAGGTACAGAGAATAGGAACATTTATGATCCTTAATATCTGTTTTTTATTTGTAGGAATGCCTTTTTCAATATTTAATAGAATAGACCCAACTTACCCCAAGGTTTACAAGTTTCCTTTAGACAAACTGACTGCAGATTTAGAACATAACTGTAATGTAAAGAAAAATCTATAATTTGTTTTTGCTACAAATATATAATTATAAAAATAATGAGAATTAAAAAACTATATATTAAAAGACTATAGCCATAATAATACATAGCCTGTTGAAATAATCATGAAGCGCATAATACACTGCACTTTAATACTAGTGCAGTGTATTATATGAGCGATCTTAAGATCGCTGTTAAAAGTCCCCTTTGTAAAAAAAAAATGTAAAGGCTAGCTAGGAATTTTCATCAGGAATAACTATTGCCGGAGGTTCCAAGCGTACATTACCGTCATCATAGATGGCAATGTATTCTGCCCGGATCCTATGTAAATGAAGTTAAAAATAAACAATTTATAAAATAATTCACCCCACCCCAACCCCTACAAAAAAATAAATGTTTATATAAAAAAGAATAAAAAAAAAATAACCCATTTCTCCCCTCACATAAGCTATAATTAAAAATCGGCTGTCAACATAATGCTGACAGCGATAATACACTGCACTATAACACTATTGCAATGTATTATATGGGTGATCACAAGATCACTGGGGAAAGGCCTCTCATCGAATTTGTTAAAAAAAAAAAAGACCAAAAAATAAAAAATAAAGAAAAAAAAGTTTAAAAAAATATTCAAACAGAACACCCTAAAAAAAAACATATTAAAAAAAGAAAAAATAATTTTAAACCAAAAACCCGAAATAAAACCCCTGACAATACTGTAACCATACATTGTCTTTTAGAATAATGACAAGAGGCCTAAGACACTAGTGCAGTGTATTCTTACATAGCTATCGAAAGATTGCTGCTCAAAGTCCCTTGATGGGAATAGTTAAAGGAAATTTGTCACCAGTGTCACCTGCACTAACCTGTCGGTACCAACAGATAGTGCAGGTGACACTAATGACAAAGGTCCTTGCCTTGTCCCGTTCCGTGGAGGGGATCTCCGGTAATCTTCTCTGTTAAGCTTCAGCTCTGGGCCCGGCTTGGGGCACGAGTGGAGCTTAGGAATGTCACTGCTGCTACGAGTCCAGCAGAGAGCAGCAGCGGCTAGGGGCATTGGCAGAGCTTCGTGACATCACCGCTGCTGCTCCCTGCTTGGTCCCGCTGCTAAAGAACAGCAGTGGTGATGTCCCTATGCTCCGCCCATGCACCAAGCTGGCCAGAGCTGAAGCTTAACAGAGAAGATCACCGGAGATTCCCGCCACTGAACGGGAAAAGGTAAGTACCGTTGTCACCAGTGTCACCTGCACTGTCAGTACCGCCACTTTTGTGTAGGTGACACTGGTGACATATTTCCATTAAAAGCAATAAAAGAAATAGAAGGTTAATAAAATAATTAAAAAAGAAAAAAAACTTCTACAAAAATATCCCTAAAAAAACATATTTGGTATGAAATATAAAATTAAGAAAATAGAAAAAATATATAAAAATTCCCCCAAAAACTATATAACCCCATACAAATCCCTCACAATGCCATAACCATGCACTGCCTGTCAGAATAATGCTAAGAGGAATAATACACTGCACCACAATAGTAGTGCAGTGTTTTATAGAAATAATCAGATCTTTGGTGAAAGGTTGCCCTCTAATGGGAATATGGGTGAAAAAAACAACCCATAAAATAAAAGTGTAATAACATGATTTATTGACCCCCCCCCTCCCCCACCAACAAAAAAAGAAAAAGAAAACAGTAGAAACGCAGAAATGCTTTTGAAAAAAGAAATGCACAATAATAATTTATAAAATTTTCTGCCCCCTCCCCCAAAGAAAACATATATTACCCTTAAAATGTATGAATAAATAAATGAAAATTAAGACATAACCCAAACATTACAAAAACAAACCCTCCAAAAACCTGTCAATAGTCTGCGTCAACATCATCCTGGGATGATGGGAAGAGTAGTACACTGCACTACTATAGAAATAAAAATCCCTACCATCTAAATCCCAATGTGTTCCATTTTTTTTTTTGTTCCTTTTTCTTATGCGGTTTCATAATCCCTGAGATAAGTAGTTCTGGCCCTAGAGTGTTATATATATTAGCGTCTGTAGCATGTATCAGGAACATGTTATCATACCTGTGTCTTTTTACAGGTGACTGATGTCCGGTGAGAAGGTGAAAGTGACCTATACCCCCGTCAACTGCAAGAAAGGAACCACAGGACAGGTAATTAATATTTATATTAATTACTGATAACAATCAGGCTAGATGTAATATCTAGACCTGCAGAGATGTCATAGTCTCCACCTTATACATGAACATATATGTGTTGTTAATAAGCATATCGTCTATGGACAGCTTCTTATATAACACAACCATGTCTCAGGTACAGAGAATAGGAACATTTATGATCCTTAATATCTGTTTTTTATTTGTAGGAATTCCTTTTTCAATATTTAATAGAATAGACCCAACTTACCCCAAGGTTTACAAGTTTCCTTTAGACAAACTGACTGCAGATTTAGAACATAACTGTAATGTAAAGAAAAATCAATAATTTGTTTTTGCTACAAATATATAATTATAAAAATAATGAGAATTAAAAAACTATATATTAAAAGACTATAGCCATAATAATACATAGCCTGTTGAAATAATCATGAAGCGCATAATACACTGCACTTTAATACTAGTGCAGTGTATTATATGAGCGATCTTAAGATCGCTGTTAAAAGTCCCCTTTGTAAAAAAAACGTAAAGGCTAGCTAGGAATTTTCATCCGGAATAACTATTGCCGGAGGTTCCAAGCGTACATTACCGTCATCATAGATGGCAATGTATTCTGCCCGGATCCTATGTAAATGAAGTTAAAAATAAACAATTTATAAAATAATTCACCCCACCCCAACCCCTACAAAAAATAAATGTTTATATAAAAAAGAATTAAAAAAAAATAACCCATTTCTCCCCTCACATAAGCTATAATTAAAAATCGGCTGTCAACATAATGCTGACAGCGATAATACACTGCACTATAACACTATTGCAATGTATTATATGGGTGATCACAAGATCACTGGGGAAAGGCCTCTCATCGAATTTGTTAAAAAAAAAAGACCAAAAAATAAAAATAAAGAAAAAAAAATATTCAAACAGAACACCCTAAAAAAAAAACATATTAAAAAAAGAAAAAATAATTTTAAACCAAAAACCCGAAATAAAACCCCTGACAATACTGTAACCATACATTGTCTTTTAGAATAATGACAAGAGGCCTAAGACACTAGTGCAGTGTATTCTTACATAGCTATCGAAAGATTGCTGCTCAAAGTCCCTTGATGGGAATAGTTAAAGGAAATTTGTCACCATTGTCACCTGCACTAACCTGTCGGTACCAACAGATAGTGCAGGTGACACTAATGACAAAGGTCCTTGCCTTGTCCCGTTCCGTGGAGGGGATCTCCGGTAATCTTCTCTGTTAAGCTTCAGCTCTAGGCCCGGCTTGGGGCACGAGTGGAGCTTAGGAATGTCACTGCTGCTACGAGTCCAGCAGAGAGCAGCAGCGGCTAGGGGCATTGGCAGAGCTTAGTGTCATCACCGCTGCTGCTCCCTGCTTGGTCCCGCTGCTAAAGAACAGCAGTGGTGATGTCCCTATGCTCCGCCCATGCACAAAGCTGGCCAGAGCTGAAGCTTAACAGAGAAGATCACCGGAGATTCCCGCTACTGAACGGGAAAAGGTAAGTACCGTTGTCACCAGTGTCACCTGCACTATCTGTCAGTACCGCCACTTTTGTGTAGGTGACACTGGTGACATATTTCCATTAAAAACAATAAAAGAAAAAGAAGGTTAATAAAATAATTAAAAAAGAAAAAAAACTTCTACAAAAATATCCCTAAAAAAACATATTTGGAATGAAATATAAAATTAAGAAAATAGAAAAAATATATAAAAATTCCCCCAAAAACTATATAACCCCATACAAATCCCTCACAATGCCATAACCATGCACTGCCTGTCAGAATAATGCTAAGAGGAATAATACACTGCACCACAATAGTAGTGCAGTGTTTTATAGAAATAATCAGATCTTTGGTGAAAGGTTGCCCTCTAATGAGAATATGGGTGAAAAAAACAACCCATAAAATAAAAGTGTAATAACATGATTTATTGACCCCCCCCTCCCCCACCAACAAAAAAAGAAAAAGAAAACAGTAGAAAGGCAGAAATGCTTTTGAAAAAAGAAATACACAATAATAATTTATAAAATTTTCTGCCCCCTCCCCGAAAGAAAACATATATTACCCTTAAAATGTTTGAATAAATAAATGAAAATTAAGAAATAACCCAAACATTACAAAAACAAACCCTCCAAAAACCTGTCAATAGTCTGCGTCAACATCATCCTGGGATGATGGGAGGAGTAGTACACTGCACTACTATAGAAATAAAAATCCCTACCATCTAAATCCCAATGTGTTCCATTTTTTTTTTTGTTCCTTTTTCTTATGCGGTTTCATAATCCCTGAGATAAGTAGTTCTGGCCCTAGAGTGTTATATATATTAGCGTCTGTAGCATGTATCAGGAACATGTTATCATACCTGTGTCTTTTTATAGGTGACTGATGTCCGGTGAGAAGGTGAAAGTGACCTATACCCCCGTCAACTGCAAGAAAGGAACCACAGGACAAGTAATTAATATTTATATTAATTACTGATAACAATAAGGCTAGATGTAATATCTAGACCTGCAGAGATGTCATAGTCTCCACCTTATACATGAACATATATGTGTTGTTAATAAGCATATCGTCTATGGACAGCTTCTTATATAACACAACCATGTCTCAGGTGCAGAGAATAGGAACATTTATGATCCTTAATATCTGTTTTTTATTTGTAGGAATTCCTTTATCAATATTTAATAGAATAGACCCAACTTACCCCAAGGTTTACAAGTTTCCTTTAGACAAACTGACTGCAGATTTAGAACATAACTGTAATGTAAAAAAAAATCATTAATTTGTTTTTGCTACAAATATATAATTATAAAAATAATGAGAATTAAAAAACTATATATTAAAAGACTATAGCCATAATAATACATAGCCTGTTGAAATAATCATGAAGCGCATAATACACTGCACTTTAATACTAGTGCAATGTATTATATGAGCGATCTTAAGATCGCTGTTAAAAGTCCCCTTTGTAAAAAAAACGTAAAGGCTAGCTTGGAATTTTCATCCGGAATAACTATTGCCGGAGGTTCCAAGCGTACATTACCGTCATCATAGATGGCAATGTATTCTGCCCGGATCCTATATAAATGAAGTTAAAAATAAACAATATATAAAATAATTCACCCCACCCCAACCCCTACAAAAAAATAAATGTTTATATAAAAAAGAATAAAAAAAAAATAACCCATTTCTCCCCTCACATAAGCTATAATTAAAAATCGTCTGTCAACATAATGCTGACAGCGATAATACACTGCACTATAACACTATTGCAATGTATTATATGGGTGATCAAAAGATCACTGGGGAAAGGCCTCTCATCGTATTTGTTAAAAAAGACCAAAAAATAAAAAATAAAGAAAAAAAAGTTAAGAAAAATATTTAAACAGAACACCCTAAAAAAAAACATATTAAAAAAAGAAAAAAAATGTAAAAACCAAACACCCGAAATAAAACCCCTGACAATACTGTAACCATACATTGTCTTTTAGAATAATGACAAGAGGCCTAAGACACTAGTGCAGTGTATTATTACATAGCTATCGAAAGATTGCTGCTCAAAGTCCCTTGATGGGAATAGTTAAAGGAAATTTGTCACCAGTGTCACCTCCACTAACCTGTCGGTACCAACAGATAGTGCAGGTGACATTAATGACAACGGTCCTTGCCTTGTCCCGTTGCGTGGAGGGGATCTCCGGTAATCTTCTCTGTTAAGCTTCAGCTCTAGGCCCGGCTTGGGGCACGAGTGGAGCTTAGGAATGTCACTGCTGCTACGAGTCCAGCAGAGAGCAGCAGCGGCTAGGGGCATTGGCAGAGCTTAGTGACATCACCGCTGCTGCTCCCTGCTTGGTCCCGCTGCTAAAGAACAGCAGTGGTGATGTCCCTATGCTCCGCCCATGCACCAAGCTGGCCAGAGCTGAAGCTTAACAGAGAAGATCACCGGAGATTCCCGCAACTGAACGGGAATTGGAACACATTTTCTCCCCCAAAGAAAACATATATTACCCTTAAAATGTATGAATAAATAAATGAAAATTAAGACATAACCCAAACATTACAAAAACAAACCCTCCAAAAACCTGTCAATAGTCTGCGTCAACATCATCCTGGGATGATGGGAGGAGTAGTACACTGCACTACTATAGAAATAAAAATCCCTATCATCTAAATCCCAATGTGTTCCATTTTTTTTTTGTTCCTTTTTCTTATGCGGTTTCATAATCCCTGAGATAAGTAGTTCTGGCCCTAGAGTGTTATATATATTAGCGTCTGTAGCATGTATCAGGAACATGTTATCATACCTGTGTCTTTTTACAGGTGACTGATGTCCGGTGAGAAGGTGAAAGTGACCTATACCCCCGTCAACTGCAAGAAAGGAACCACAGGACAGGTAATTAATATTTATATTAATTACTGATAACAATCAGGCTAGATGTAATATCTAGACCTGCAGAGATGTCATAGTCTCCACCTTATACATGAACATATATGTGTTGTTAATAAGCATATCGTCTATGGACAGCTTCTTATATAACACAACCATGTCTCAGGTACAGAGAATAGGAACATTTATGATCCTTAATATCTGTTTTTTATTTGTAGGAATTCCTTTATCAATATTTAATAGAATAGACCCAACTTACCCCAAGGTTTACAAGTTTCCTTTTGACAAACTGACTGCAAATTTAGAACATAACTGTAATGTAAAGAAAAATCTATAATTTGTTTTTGCTACAAATATATAATTATAAAAATAATGAGAATTAAAAAACTATATATTAAAAGACTAGAGCCATAATAATACATAGCCTGTTGAAATAATCATGAAGCGCATAATACACTGCACTTTAATACTAGTGCAGTGTATTATATGAGCGATCTTAAGATCTCTGTTAAAAGTCCCCTTTGTAAAAAAAAACATAAAGGCTAGCTAGGAATTTTCATCCGGAATAACTATTGCCAGAGGTTCCAAGCGTACATTACCGTCATCATAGATGGCAATGTATTCTGCCCGGATCCTATGTAAATGAAGTTAAAAATAAACAATTTATAAAATAATTCACCCCATCCCAACCCCTACAAAAAAATAAATGTTTATATAAAAAAGAATAAAAAAAAAATAACCCATTTCTCCCCTCACATAAGCTATAATTAAAAATCGGCTGTCAACATAATGATGACAGCGATAATACACTGCACTATAACACTATTGCAATGTATTATATGGGTGATCAAAAGATCACTGGGGAAAGGCCTCTCATCGTATTTGTTAAAAAAGACCAAAAAATAAAAAATAAAGAAAAAAAAGTAAAAAAAAATATTTAAACAGAACACCCTAAAAAAAAACATATTAAAAAAAGAAAAATAACTTTAAAAACGAAAACCCGAAATAAAACCCCTGACAATACTGTAACCATACATTGTCTTTTAGAATAATGACAAGAGGCCTAAGACACTAGTGCAGTGTATTATTACATAGCTATCGAAAGATTGCTGCTCAAAGTCCCTTGATGGGAATAGTTAAAGGAAATTTGTCACCAGTGTCACCTGCACTAACCTGTCGGTACCAACAGAATAGTGCAGGTGACACTAATGACAACGGTCCTTGCCTTGTCCCGTTCCGTGGAGGGGATCTCCGGTAATATTCTCTGTTAAGCTTCAGCTCTAGGCCCGGCTTGGGGCACGAGTGGAGCTTAGGAATGTCACTGCTGCTACGAGTCCAGCAGAGAGCAGCAGCGGCTAGGGGCATTGGCAGAGCTTAGTGACATCACCGCTGCTGCTCCCTGCTTGGTCCCGCTGCTAAAGAACAGCAGTGGTGATGTCCCTATGCTCCGCCCATGCACCAAGCTGGCCAGAGCTGAAGCTTAACAGAGAAGATCACCGGAGATTCCCGCAACTGAACGGGAAAAGGTAAGTACCGTTGTCACCAGTGTCACCTGCACTATCTGTCAGTACCGCCACTTTTGTGTAGGTGACACTGGTGACATATTTCCATTAAAAACAATAAAAGAAAAAGAAGGTTAATAAAATAATTAAAAAAGAAAAAAAACTTCTACAAATATATCCCTAAAAAAACATATTTGGTATGAAATATAAAATTAAGAAAATAGAAAAAATATATAAAAATTCCCCCAAAAACTATATAACCCCATACAAATCCCTCACAATGCCATAACCATACACTGCCTGTCAGAATACTGCTAAGAGGAATAATACACTGCACCACAATAGTAGTGCAGTGTTTTATAGAAATAATCAGATCTTTGGTGAAAGGTTGCCCTCTAATGGGAATATGGGTGAAAAAAACAACCCATAAAATAAAAGTGTAATAACATGATTTATTGACCCCCCCCCTCCCCCACCAACAAAAAAAGAAAAAGAAAACAGTAGAAAGGCAGAAATGCTTTTGAAAAAAGAAATACACAATAATAATTTATAAAATTTTCTGCCCCCTCCCTCAAAGAAAACATATATTACCCTTAAAATGTATGAATAAATAAATGAAAATTAAGGCATAACCCAAACATTACAAAAACAAACCCTCCAAAAACCTGTCAATAGTCTGCGTCAACATCATCCTGGGATGATGGGAGGAGTAGTACACTGCACTACTATAGAAATAACAATCCCTATCATCTAAATCCCAATGTGTTCCAATTTTTTTTGTTCCTTTTTCTTATGCGGTTTCATAATCCCTGAGATAAGTAGTTCTGGCCCTAGAGTGTTATATATATTAGCGTCTGTAGCATGTATCAGGAACATGTTATCATACCTGTGTCTTTTTACAGGTGACTGATGTCCGGTGAGAAGGTGAAAGTGACCTATACCCCCGTCAACTGCAAGAAAGGAACCACAGGACAGGTAATTAATATTTATATTAATTACTGATAACAATAAGGCTAGATGTAATATCTAGACCTGCAGAGATGTCATAGTCTCCACCTTATACATGAACATATATGTGTTGTTAATAAGCATATCGTCTATGGACAGCTTCTTATATAACACAACCATGTCTCAGGTACAGAGAATAGGAACATTTATGATCCTTAATATCTGTTTTTTATTTGTAGGATTTCCTTTATCAATATTTAATAGAATAGACCCAACTTACCCCAAAGTTTACAAGTTTCCTTTAGACAAACTGACTGCAGATTTAGAACATAACTGTAATGTAAAAAAAAATCATTAATTTGTTTTTGCTACAAATATATGATTATAAAAATAATGAGAATTAAAAAACTATATATTAAAAGACTATAGCCATAATAATACATAGCCTGTTGAAATAATCATGAAGCGCATAATACACTGCACTTTAATACTAGTGCAATGTATTATATGAGCGATCTTAAGATCGCTGTTAAAAGTCCCCTTTGTAAAAAAAACGTAAAGGCTAGCTAGGAATTTTCATCCGGAATAACTATTGCCGGAGGTTCCAAGCGTACATTACCGTCATCATAGATGGCAATGTATTCTGCCCGGATCCTATGTAAATGAAGTTAAAAATAAACAATTTATAAAATAATTCACCCCACCCCAACCCCTACAAAAAAATAAATGTTTATATAAAAAAGAATTTAAAAAAAATAACCCATTTCTCCCCTCACATAAGCTATAATTAAAAATCGGCTGTCAACATAATGCTGACAGCGATAATACACTGCACTATAACACTATTGCAATGTATTATATGGGTGATCACAAGATCACTGGGAAAAGGCCTCTCATCGAATTTGTTAAAAAAAAAAGACCAAAAAATAAAAATAAAGAAAAAAAAGTTAAAAAAAATATTCAAACAGAACACCCTAAAAAAAACATATTAAAAAAAGAAAAAATAATTTTAAACCAAAAACCCGAAATAAAACCCCTGACAATACTGTAACCATACATTGTCTTTTAGAATAATGACAAGAGGCCTAAGACACTAGTGCAGTGTATTCTTACATAGCTATCGAAAGATTGCTGCTCAAAGTCCCTTGATGGGAATAGTTAAAGGAAATTTGTCACCAGTGTCACCTGCACTAACCTGTCGGTACCAACAGATAGTGCAGGTGACAATAATGACAAAGGTCCTTGCCTTGTCCCGTTCCGTGGAGGGGATCTCCGGTAATCTTCTCTGTTAAGCTTCAGCTCTAGGCCCGGCTTGGGGCACGAGTGGAGCTTAGGAATGTCACTGCTGCTACGAGTCCAGCAGAGAGCAGCAGCGGCTAGGGGCATTGGCAGAGCTTAGTGACATCACCGCTGCTGCTCCCTGCTTGGTTCCGCTGCTAAAGAACAGCAGTGGTGATGTCCCTATGCTCCGCCCATGCACCAAGCTGGCCAGAGCTGAAGCTTAACAGAGAAGATCACCGGAGATTCCCGCCACTGAACGGGAAAAGGTAAGTACCGTTTTCACCAGTGTCACCTGCACTGTCTGTCAGTACCGCCACTTTTGTGTAGGTGACACTGGTGACATATTTCCATTAAAAACAATAAAAGAAAAAGAAGGTTAATAAAATAATTAAAAAAGAAAAAAAACTTCTACAAAAATATCCCTAAAAAAGCATATTTGGTATGAAATATAAAATTAAGAAAATAGAAAAAATATATAAAAATTCCCCCAAAAACTATATAACCCCATACAAATCCCTCACAATGCCATAACCATGCACTGCCTGTCAGAATAATGCTAAGAGGAATAATACACTGCACCACAATAGTAGTGCAGTGTTTTATAGAAATAATCAGATCTTTGGTGAAAGGTTGCCCTCTAATGGGAATATGGGTGAAAAAAACAACCCATAAAATAAAAGTGTAATAACATGATTTATTGACCCCCCCCTCCCCCACCAACAAAAAAAAGAAAAAGAAAACAGTAGAAAGGCAGAAATGCTTTTGAAAAAAGAAATACACAATAATAATTTATAAAATTTTCTGCCCCCTCCCCCAAAGAAAACATATATTACCCTTAAAATGTATGAATAAATAAATGAAAATTAAGACATAACCCAAACATTACAAAAACAAACCCTCCAAAAACCTGTCAATAGTCTGCGTCAACATCATCCTGGGATGATGGGAAGAGTAGTACACTGCACTACTATAGAAATAAAAATCCCTACCATCTAAATCCCAATGTGTTCCATTTTTATTTTTTTGTTCCTTTTTCTTATGCGGTTTCATAATCCCTGAGATAAGTAGTTCTGGCCCTAGAGTGTTATATATATTAGCTTCTGTAGCATGTATCAGGAACATGTTATCATACCTGTGTCTTTTTACAGGTGACTGATGTCCGGTGAGAAGGTGAAAGTGACCTATACCCCCGTTAACTGCAAGAAAGGAACCACAGGACAGGTAATTAATATTTATATTAATTACTGATAACAATCAGGCTAGATGTAGTATCTAGACCTGCAGAGATGTCATAGTCTCCACCTTATACATGAACATATATGTGTTGTTAATAAGCATATCGTCTATGGACAGCTTCTTATATAACACAACCATGTCTCAGGTACAGAGAATAGGAACATTTATGATCCTTAATATCTGTTTTTTATTTGTAGGAATTCCTTTATCAATATTTAATAGAATAGACCCAACTTACCCCAAGGTTTACAAGTTTCCTTTAGACAAACTGACTGCAGATTTAGAACATAACTGTAATGTAAAGAAAAATCTATAATTTGTTTTTGCTACAAATATATAATTATAAAAATAATGAGAATTAAAAAACTATATATTAAAAGACTATAGCCATAATAATACATAGCCTGTTGAAATAATCATGAAGCGCATAATACACTGCACTTTAATACTAGTGCAGTGTATTATATGAGCGATCTTAAGATCGCTGTTAAAAGTCCCCTTTGTAAAAAAAACATGTAAAGGCTAGCTAGGAATTTTCATCCGGAATAACTATTGCTGGAGGTTCCAAGCGTACATTACCGTCATCATAGATGGCAATGTATTCTGCCCGGATCCTATGTAAATGAAGTTAAAAATAAACAATTTATAAAATAATTCACCCCACCCCCTACAAAAAAATAAATGTTTATATAAAAAAGAATAAAAAAAAAATAACCCATTTCTCCCCTCACATAAGCTATAATTAAAAATCGGCTGTCAACATAATGCTGACAGCGATAATACGCTGCACTATAACACTATTGCAATGTATTATATGGGTGATCACAAGATCACTGGGGAAAGGGCTCTCATCGAATTTGTTAAAAAAAAAGACCAAAAAATAAAAAATAAAGAAAAAAAAGTTAAAAAAAATATTCAAACAGAACACCCTAAAAAAAAAAAATATTAAAAAAAGAAAAAATAATTTTAAACCAAAAACCCGAAATAAAACCCCTGACAATACTGTAACCATACATTGTCTTTTAGAATAATGACAAGAGGCCTAAGACACTAGTGCAGTGTATTATTACATAGTTATAGAAAGATTGCTGCTCAAAGTCCCTTGATGGGAATAGTTAAAGGAAATTTGTCACCAGTGTCACCTGCACTAACCTGTCGGTACCAACAGATAGTGCAGGTGACACTAATGACAAAGGTCCTTGCCTTGTCCCGTTCCGTGGAGGGGATCTCCGGTAATCTTCTCTGTTAAGCTTCAGCTCTAGGCCCGGCTTGGGGCACGAGTGGAGCTTAGGAATGTCACTGCTGCTACGAGTCCAGCAGAGAGCAGCAGCGGCTAGGGGCATTGGCAGAGCTTCGTGACATCACCGCTGCTGCTCCCTGCTTGGTCCCGCTGCTAAAGAACAGCAGTGGTGATGTCCCTATGCTCCGCCCATGCACAAAGCTGGCCAGAGCTGAAGCTTAACAGAGAAGATCACCGGAGATTCCCGCCACTGAACGGGAAAAGGTAAGTACCGTTGTCACCAGTGTCACCTGCACTATCTGTCAGTACCGCCACTTTTGTGTAGGTGACACTGGTGACATATTTCCATTAAAAACAATAAAAGAAAAAGAAGGTTAATAAAATAATTAAAAAAGAAAAAAAACTTCTACAAAAATATCCCTAAAAAAACATATTTGGTATGAAATATAAAATTAAGAAAATAGAAAAAATATATAAAAATTCCCCCAAAAACTATATAACCCCATACAAATCCCTCACAATGCCATAACCATGCACTGCCTGTCAGAATAATGCTAAGAGGAATAATACACTGCACCACAATAGTAGTGCAGTGTTTTATAGAAATAATCAGATCTTTGGTGAAAGGTTGCCCTCTAATGGGAATATGGGTGAAAAAAACAACCCATAAAATAAAAGTGTAATAACATGATTTATTGACCCCCCCCCCCTCCCCCACCAACAAAAAAAGAAAAAGAAAACAGTAGAAAGGCAGAAATGCTTTTGAAAAAAGAAATACACAATAATAATTTATAAAATTTTCTGCCCCCTCCCCCAAAGAAAACATATATTACCCTTAAAATGTATGAATAAATAAATGAAAATTAAGACATAACCCAAACATTACAAAAACAAACCCTCCAAAAACCTGTCAATAGTCTGCGTCAAAATCATCCTGGGATGATGGGAAGAGTAGTACACTGCACTACTATAGAAATAAAAATCCCTACCATCTAAATCCCAATGTGTTCCATTTTTTTTTTTGTTCCTTTTTCTTATGCGGTTTCTTAATCCCTGAGATAAGTAGTTCTGGCCCTAGAGTGTTATATATATTAGCGTCTGTAGCATGTATCAGGAACATGTTATCATACCTGTGTCTTTTTACAGGTGACTGATGTCCGGTGAGAAGGTGAAAGTGACCTATACCCCCGTCAACTGCAAGAAAGGAACCACAGGACAGGTAATTAATATTTATATTAATTACTGATAACAATCAGGCTAGATGTAATATCTAGAC